>NW_022991085.1:584834-640459 GCF_902827175.1 Gymnodraco acuticeps | reverse complement strand
ACTCCGCTCCTCCGCTCCCTTCACTGGCTTCCAGTAACTGCTAGAATCCACTTCAAGACACTGGTACTTACGTACCATGCTGCGAATGGATCTGGCCCTTCCTACATCCATGACATGGTTAAACCATACACCCCAGCACGTGCACTCCGCTCTGCATCAGCCAAACGGCTCGCTGCACCCTCACTGCGAGGGGGACCCAAGTTCCCATCAGCAAAAACACGTGGGTTTGCTATCCTGGCTCCAAGATGGTGGAATGAGCTCCCCATTGAAATCAGGACAGCAAATAGCTTGCACATCTTCCGGTGCAAACTGAAACCTCATCTCTTTCGACTCCACTTCGAGCGATAGAATTACTAACAAAGCACTTATATACTAACAAAGGACTGGCTTATCTAAAGCCAGTTGAGTAGCACTTGAAATGTTTTGGCTCTATGAAACCTGATGATTCTGTTTTCTTCAAGTTTGTATGTTCTTGGTCGAATGCACTTATTGTAAGTTGCTTTGGATAAAAGTGTCAGCTAAATGCAATGTAATTTAAAAAAAGGAGGGACTAAAATAACCTAGTACCAATTAGTGTAGAAACTGGTGCCGTCAAAGATACTGGCATTGGATCATTCAATTGTAGGCATTGGTTGCAGAATGATGGCACTGTGTTTACAACCAAGTGCAACACTATGGTTTCCTTTCAGTGAGGCCTTTCAGAACAACTATAAAAACCTCCATAAATACAAACCATGGCAGGGTCGGACATCATACAAACTACATCTGTTGAGTCAAAGCTATACCGATGAGGGATTCTGCTTTCCCCTATAGGCTACTCACTCTGGGTTGGCTGCGGTCCTCTGCTCCTGCTGCAGGGCTTTGCTCATGGCGCTCACAGAGCTGCGGAGGAGCTGCACCTCGATGGCTCTCTGTAGCTCCGTAGGATCAGGACTGATGGAGGGCAGCAGCCGCTTCAGATCTGACCAGAAAAGCACACAAGAACATTTAGAAGAACAAACTCATCCAAATCTGTCCTCAGGGTGATGCTGACGGGGTTGCTTTCGCTGCTGCAGCCCCTAAACTGTGGACCGATCATTCCTCTTCACATTAGACAGGCCTCTACATTGTCTGTTTTTCTTCTTCTTTTTTTTCATCGCTTCTTAAAACTCACCTTTCCTCCTTTCTGTCGACCCTGTTTAGAATGTTGCATTTAAATGGTATAATGTTGTATTCTTGTTTATTCTAAATATATATTTCTCTGAACTGCACTTTGGTCTAGAGCAGTGTTTCTCAAACTTTTTCATACCAAGGACCACTTAACCAATAAAAAAACACTCGAGGACTCCACAAATATCCAAAAACACATCGTTTTTTACAAATCGCCTGAAAATGGTACAAACAAGTGGCAACATGTGTGATGAAGGTGTTTATCTGGGCTATATCATGCAATCGAAAGTGAAACTTAAGCTCACTCCATTGCGGAGATATTCCCACGAGAGTGCGAAAAACTTAAATGTATTTATTTATTTCAAATGTGAAATTTTACCAATATACTCACGGACCACTAGGGGGCGCTCACGGACCACCAGTGGTCCGCGGACCACACTTTGAGAAGCACTGGTCTAGAGGTTTTAAAGTGCTTTATCAATAAAGCAGTATTGTAGCAAGAAGACATACTTTATGAATCAATGAGGGTAAATTCAATGTTATTTGACATTCATTCACACACAGGCCGGAAATTCACACATGCATTTGTACAAATAGGACCTTTACACATTATTTAAAAAGGTGTAAACCCACCAAACCCCTTACTCCCCCAGAGGAGTAAGGGGTTTGGTGACTTGCTCAAGTACACCTCAGCATCTCTCTGGTCATATTATCCAGTTAATATAATCTGCCATGAACACAATTGTTCAATAAAAAAAAAGCTTACTCTTACTTGGTCACATTAAACAGCACAAATTATTTGTAACCGAAATGCTGACACAACTAATATGCAATCTAACTTGTTATGTCAGGCTTCTCAATATAACTATATAATAACTTTATGTTATTGAATTACAGTTTCCAGATTTAGAGAGGCCCATCGTCTCCTTCGCAATTATTAGGGGTGAGAGGAAGTACAAAGAGGCTGATAAGATTATAATCATTATAGAGGTTTGTGTGTTAGTTAATGTAAGGAAAATTGTATGTGTGTTCATGTGCAAACGTATATACAGTGGGGCAAAAAAGTATTTAGTGAGCCACCAATTGTGCAAGTTCTCCCACTTAAAAAAAGATGAGAGGCCTGTAATTTTCATCCTAGGTAGACTTCAACTATGAGAGACAGAATGGGGGGAAAGAATCCAGGAAATCACATTGTAGGATTTTTAAATGAATTCATTGGTAAATTCCTCGGTAAAATAAGTATTTGGTCACCTACAAACAAACAAGATTTCTGGCTCTCACAGACCTGTAACTTCTTCTTTAAGAGCCTCCTCTGTCCTCCACTTGTTAACTGCATTAATGGCACCTCTTTGAACTCATTATCAGTATAAAAGACACCTGTCCACAACCTCAAACAGTCACACTCCAAACTCCACTATGGCCAAGACCAAAGAGCTGTCAAAGGACACCAGAAACAAAATTGTAGACCTGCACCAGGCTGGGAAGACTGAATCTGCAATAGGTAAGCAGCTTGGTGTGAAGAAATCAACTGTGGGAGCAATTATTAGAAAATGGAAGACATACAAGACCACTGATAATCTCCCTCGATCTGGGGCTCCATTTTGAGTGACAACCTCCTTCCATTAGCAAGGGCATTGAAGATGAAACGTGGCTGGGTCTTTCAGCATATATAACAAAGTATTGAGATGAACTTTTGTTATTGACCAAATACTTATTTTCCACCATAATTTGCAAATAAATTCTTTAAAAATCAGACAATGTGATTTTCTTTTTTTCTCATTTTGTCTCTCATAGTTGAGGTATACCTAGGATGAAAATTACAGGCCTCTCATCTTTTTAAGTGGGAGAACATGCACAATTGGTGGCTGACTAAATACTTTTTTGTCCCACTGTATATGCTTTGTTAATTGGGAAATTCATATCCTGATAAGATGTGAATTACTCCTAAAGACGTCATGAGATAATGAGCTTTCGACATCTGGAACATATTAACATATTGACTAATCCAGTGGTTCCCAAACTTTTTCTGTCAGGCCCCCCCTTTGGAGAAAAAAAGTCGGGCCCCCCCAACACAAGTCAGGCTCAGTGGCGGCGGCAGAGATTTATTTTGGGGGTGCTGTGGGGTAGCTTGACGTTTCAAAGAGGGTGCTCAAACATTTAGGGTTTCCCATTAATGTACTGGTCGCTACAGTGGAACTTTCTACTGCAACAATCCCCACGCATATACACAGTGTACCCGCGACTGTTACAATGAAGGCTCGACAATCAGCTCACGGCCGCATATAGGTGTAAGCAGGGGTAAAGTGCTATTTTTATAGGTGGTGTGTGGACCTCACATAGGGGGGTCCGGGGGAAAGCTCTCCCGGGAAGATTTATTTTTAAATATTGAAGTTAAATGCATCAATCTGGTGCACTTTGAGAGCAACATTAAGAGATCTATGGATACATCTCTCAACACCCATATGAAACAGAACTGTAAGCAGATTTACTTTTTCTTTATGGATATTTTATAAATCATCCTTTTTTTACTGTCATAGTATTTCATACCTGTTTTTCATTTATTCTCTTATTTTTTTATAACTATAATGATCATATAAATGTGTGCCTCGGAAATAATTGATTACATTAATGGTGACCAAATAGTTTGAGACCCAGTGAGATAACACTGAGAGTCCTTTAGCTCACTGAGTCTCTCAGTCTGACAGGAGAGGACTCTCCTCCACTTTGTTGTTGAAAAAACTCCTTATATCTGTTAGCGTAGCTCGCTAGCACCAGACACACACACACACACACACACACACACACACACACACACACACACACACACACACACACCACACACACACACACACACACACACCACACACATCACAACACACACACACACACACACACACACACTAAACACACACACACACAACACACACACACACACACACACCCACACACACACACACACACACACACAACACACACACACACAACACACACAAACACACACACCACACACTCTACACAACACACACACACACACACCACACACACCACACACACAACCAACACACACACACACACACACACACACACACACACACACACACACACACACACACACAATAATAACCATTTTTCTTCCTGGTCTCTCTAATCCAGGCATCCTGAAAGTCCGGACTCCGGTCCGGATCCGGACCGAACCACAACTGTCTCTGGACTCTGAGCAAATTATACTTTTCATATGTATTACCTGTATTATCTGTGTTATCTGCGAGACATCGCCACAACGCAACGAGTCAAAATGATCCGCTATGTCCATAGACTGCAAACAGCGCTCTGCATGTCCTGTTCCACTGTCTGTGTGTGTCTGTCAACGCATTGGTCCAATCACATTCAGCATCCCGTCAGCGTTTTTTCCCCCCAAACAATCTGCGAATCAGAGGCACAGTAGGGCGGGTCTTCGCGGACTGCGGGTGGGAAAAATGTGTGTCTCGTCTCTTTCAACCTGTCTGAGTCAGAGCGAGAGTTAACAGCTCATCTAGTTCCATCTGTACTGTAGCTAGTAGCCTAGTTTCACCTACCGGGGTGGCAACTGATAGGCCTTGCCACCCCAGCTGCCACCCCAGTTGGCAGCTTTGTTTTGAAAGAAAAGTTGTGGCTCATCGGACATTTATGAGAGGAAGTCTCTAATGTCCGAGTGCAAGTGAATGCAGCACAAGATACACGTCATGTAACCCCTCCCCCGGTCCTGGCGCGAGCGTGGAAATATGATTGCCGGCAATTTAATTTGAACGGCGCAAAACGAGAAGCATTCGGACCCAAGCACTGAAGGAATGAGGTATTTGCGGTCTACACTGACAGAGAAGAGACTGTCAGTGTGGCTGTACTCAGCATTGAATCAAAACGCACTAAAGCTGTTGATCTTAATACGTTTGTGAGGCGTTTTGCTGAACAAGATGGTAATCGCCGCATTCAGCTGTAATAGACATGTCAACTTGATGCTCTGCTCACGGATGAGCATACAAAACTGTTAAGATGATGACCTTACGTGTGTAAATATATTGTTTTCTTTGAGGGGGTCTGCCCCCAAAAAACTGTTTTAAGTCCTGAGAAAGTCAAATAAGACGGTGTGTAAAACTACACTGCCCAGCCAAAACAAAGTAACCACTTTGATTGAACTAGGCCAGTAGGTAAGGACTTTCCACTGGATAATAACTGCAGTATAAAAGAATGCATGACTGAAGTGATGGAGACCATGTTGAAGGCAAACACAAAGAGGAAATAACAGGTCAAATCAAGCAAATCCCCCTCTCAGATTCCACAGCAACCAGAAGAACATAAATACTGGCTGGTGATTTGATTCATCAGCTTTGTGATGGAATAAAAAATGCACAGTGCATTTCCTTAGCTGTGGATGAGTCCACTGACACCACTGACAATGCTCAGTTGCTGGTGTTTGTGAGTTTTTATGATGAGGCAAAGGGGGAGTTTGTTGAAGATGTGTTGGGCCTGACGAACCTCAGTGGACACACAAGGGGGCAAGACATTTATAAAGCAATAATGGGAATGCTGAATGAAAGAGGGTGCAGCTGCCTTTATTCATAACTGTGCAGCTCTTACACTGTGACTCTGAGGGGTCAAGCACAGACACAATAACAATGAAAACTGCTCCATACAGAGTACTTTTTGTTTTTGCAACCTCGTGTTAAGAATCTTGTTGCAATTGTTTAAAAGTTTGAATGACCGTAATAAACGGACCTTTGTCTTATTGAAACATTTATTTTGGACCTTTAAGATTTGTATTTGAGTACCCCTGCTCTAATCTATGTTCGTGTGTTAGCTGTATGTTCAAGTGTATGTTCGTGTGGGTTTTACATGTATAAAGTACACAAGATATTTTTAGTCTGGAGCATTACTATCACTGCTTGAGAGCAAAGGTAATGTTTCCTCATTATTATTGATTGTTGTACAACAAAATGATTGATCAACTATATCTGTTTGTTTTATTGATTCCTCTGTTTCATTCTTTCCTGTTGTGAGTGCTAAATTGCCACAACAAACTCTTTAAAGCTACTATAAATACCATTAAACACGATTACATTTCATCTTTTAGTATAAAAAGCTACAGTATTTACAGTTCAAAGAGTGTGTGTGTGCCGTCTCTCACCCAGCTTGTCCTTGCTGCTGCTCAGCGCGCTGCAGTCCTCCCCCGGCAGCAGCTCCAGCTGAGCCCCACACTCCGCCAGGTCCCCCTCCTCAAAGCGGCTCAGCGCCTGGATGTAGTTGAAGTCCGTCCTCAGGTTAATGCCGACGGGGTTGGTGGAGTTCTGTTTGAGGCCGTTGACGGCGGCCTGCCACTCCTTCACAGAGGACCAATCACAGAGCGCCACGTAACACTGACACGCCTTGTTGGCCAGGAAGTTGATCACCTCAGGAGAGCACTCGCTGGACTTCAGCAGCACCGTCTTCCTGTTGTCCCCTTTTAGAGGAACCCGCCCAAAAAAAAACTATTAAAAGCAGCAGTCCAATGACGACGTTAGTCTTAACAATAGTATCTAACAAATCATACACAAGCTAAAATAAAGACATTATTGTTAGTGGTGGTGAAGCTAAGGACCTGGCAACTCTACGTTCACTGACTTTATTGATCTTACAACTAGCTGATATGATGGGGATGTTAGTGACTGCTTCATCACATTTCTGCTACACAGAGTAAGTTATAGGGTGGTGCAGGAATGAGTCTTATACCTGGGCATTAGTTCGTTTTGTTATGTTCTTTTGGTTATAAGTCTGAAATAAGGTCTATGGTTAAAACAAGCTGAAGAGATTAAACACTTGGTTACCAACAAGTGTCTAAATGAGAAACGTCATCACGCCTAACTTTAGACGCCTTTAGCTAGTGATGCTGTTCCTTTATAGCAGTGGTCGCCAACCAGTCGAGTGTGGTGCGGGGTAGATCGCAGACCGTTAAAAAAAAAAGTAACAAAAGAAAGAAAAATAAAATAAAAATAATGTTTGAAAAATACGTTTTTAGATGTAAACCTATCATCCACCACCCCGTTAGCAGGTGCCACTTGATTGACGTATATTTGAGACACCTCAATAATATAATACATTAACCGTGCTTTACGTGAATTTCTCGTGTTCAGTGAATGCAACAGAGGCAAGTCACCAGACCAATCAGAGAGTTGCATGGAAATACACGTGTGCTTGTGTCATTCAAGCTCGGCTCTGTGTGTGTGTGGCAATAGCGCATTTAGTGTGATAGACGGAGAGAGAGAGGGAGAGAGGGAGAGGGAGAGAGGAGAGAGGGACCGGTGCTGGCGGGGACCGTGATGTTAGCATCTGGTTAGCTAGCTGTACTAACGGACATAAGGAGCTGTTTCCACAACAAGCTGGAGGAGAGTCCTCTCCTGTCAGACTGAGGGGCTCAGGTGAGCTAAAGGACTCTGAGTGTTTAGAACGGTTTTGTCACAAATTATTCAAAAGATTATTTCCGCGGCACACCTTCATATGATCATTATAGTTATACAAACAATAAGAGAATAAATGAAAAACAGGTATAAAATACTATATGGCAGTAAAACAACAATAAAGTTTAAAAGGGGAGTGATTTGTAAAATATCCATAAAGAAAAAGTAAATCTGTTTACAGTTCTGTTTCATCTGGGTGTTGAGAGATGTATCCATAGATCTCTTCATGTTGCTCTCAAAGTGCACCAGATTGATGCTTTCAACTTCAATGTTTAAAAAAAAATCTTCCCGGGGGAACATCCCACCGGACCCCCCTAGAGGAGGTGAGGACCTAGAGGAGGTGAGGACCCCCCTAGAGGAGGTGAGGTCCGCCCCCCACTCATAAAAAATAGCACTTTACCCCTGCCTATATGCCGTGAGCTGATTATGGAGCCTTCATTGTAACAGTAATGCAGATGCAATTAGCCTATACAGTATAAAAGGCCTCAAATTGGAAGCACTGTCTGGGCCGTCTTTTTCACTCAATTCTGCAATAGGTAGATCTCGCCTTTCACCTAGGCCGATGTCGGTGATTTTGGGCTTAAAAAGGTTGGTGACCACTGCTTTATAGCCTAACGTTAGCTTTTTACTTCTGCCGATCACAAAATATGTAAGTATCATAAATGTGTTTTTGCAAGAGAGATTATTTACTGCAATAATCCAATGAAAGAATCCCATTGCTTTTTGTCGAGGGAGCCATTCCGAACCTCCGGGCCGTCTACAAAAATACGCTGTCACTGCACCGCTCTATTGATGGCCCTTATACTATTAGCAAATTAATTTATCTTTGTAACTTATTTAAATTTCGGGGTCATTAACTACAATGTAGAAATAGTGAGTGCGGTGCAGATGTAAGAACAGAGTAGTTGGCCTGCGTATACTGTGGATATCTCTGGTTACCGTTGCTGGTGTGTTTGGGGCTGCTGGTGTTGCTGGAGATTTTGAGCAGACTGCATTCTGGGCTTTTGATGCTGTAGTCCATCCCTGTGGCAGCAGACAGCTGATCCTGATACTCCAGAGCTGCCTTCTCAAACCTGAACACACAAACACACACTTTTAAATAGAGGAACCAAATAGCCAAACCAATCACATGGATATGCTTAGCCCTGAGGATGTGTGTGTGAGGTGGGGCTGCTCACCGTCCCTCCGCCTGCAGGGCCACGGAGGGCAGCCAGCCCAGGTTTCGGCCCGTGGTGCTGAGGCTCCAGGCGGCCAGGCCCTGGATGGCCTCTGGACAGCGCAGCTCACACAGAGCCTCCACCAGCAGCGTCAGAGGAACCTCCATCTCTGGACCCTGAGAGGCAGAACATGCAATTAGTCTACTAGTTTATACCATCAGATAACCACACCCCTGTGTAATCTAAATCACTAGTGCTAGGTATGTGTGCTGGATGTCTTTAAAGGTATCGATCGAAAAAACTAGTTCTAGTGTGTTACAATTGAGCTTTTTAATGAAATTGATTGGAATAGATTTGTTTTTGTTTATTTTGCCATCCAACTTTACTGCCTCTGTTTATGGCTGTCCAGAACCTCAAAAGGGTTAGGGTGTTATATATGTACTCCTAAACTGGAAGTAGTGTGATTGTTTGGTAGCTTTTAATATGTTTGTCAGTAATGTCTGTAGCTTGTAGCCTAATGGGCTAAATTGTTTCTTTTAAAAAGTATAATTTTGAAATCAGTCCTTATCTATATTAAGTATTTACTTAAGGGGCCCTATTTTGCTGATGTTCAGGTGTATATCAGTATGTAGTGTCTCTACATGTCTCCATGCTTTAATGTTCAAAAAGCTCTTTATTTGTCTCATACTGCCTGTGCTGCAGCACCTCTTTTCACCCTCTGTCTGAAACCAGTCTGCTCTGATTGGTTAGCTGGCCGGCTCCGTTGTGATTGGTCATCCGCTTAGCCCCTTAGCCTATCACTTAAAATGGGATGGAGTGCTAGCCAATAGCTTGAGTGTCACAAAGTGATGTCACTATGTTACACATAGTTCCCAGGTTCCTTAATCAAGACACATTCAAATCTTGAGTAAACCCTAACAACCTGATTTCCTAGAGACCCCACCCCCTTATAATCAGTATCACTTTACTATGTGAACTATACACCCTGAAGTTCCACAGAAGCTTCAGAGACTAACTGGGCTTCCTGTGTGCAGGCTACGACCTGCAACAAAACATCTGCAGCCTCTGAAGGTAGAGCATGAGTTAGTGTGTTTGTACCGACCTGCGTGTTGCTGTTTTTAATCTCTGTCAGCAGGTCGAAGCCGTGGCGAATGGTGACTGCTGGCTGGCCCGACAGAAGCCCGACTCTCATCAGCGCTAGGCGGATCCTCGTCAGCCAGTCCTGGCACGTCTGCCGGTTGGTGTAGAAGAACGTCCTGATACCCTGGGGCACAGGAGAAGGGAATATTCCTTAAAGCTAATAAACGCCTTCTTTATTAATGACTGATATTTCAATTGTCTTCTAAGGTCTCAGCACTCCTTCTGAATGTTAGTGCTGAAGAGGCTGTGGAGTATGGAGCTTCAGGTTGCACACCTTCGGGGGGGCAGTGAGAGCATTGGCGCAGCCCTCGTAGGCGTTGTACATGAGCTTTTCCAGGTTCTCCACATACTGCAGCAGCAGAGCCAGGCGCAGCTGATTGGAGTGGTGACCATCTCCGTCCCCCCCA
This sequence comes from Gymnodraco acuticeps, assembly GCF_902827175.1. NCBI lineage: Eukaryota > Metazoa > Chordata > Actinopteri > Perciformes > Bathydraconidae > Gymnodraco > Gymnodraco acuticeps. Next base: position 630,139 of record NW_022991085.1, on the reverse strand, counting down.
GTCCCGGCCCAGGCTCCCACATCCTGCTCCGGGTTCAGACTGTGGGCCGCCAGGCTCCGGATCATTCCTGAAACACAGAGGGTGGAGAATGAAGGGAGCTTTGAGACCCTGTGAACCACACCGTCTCCAAGTCATGTCCAACAGGGGACTGGCATAATGACTTACAGTATTACCAAAGCATTGTACAATTAGACAATAACAACATGCCTCTATACATACAGAAAATATACATTTTGAACTACAGCACATTCAACTTGTTTTTCTGTTCAAGGAAAACAATGTACATTTTGAACATGAAAACACATTTTGTAAAGTAAATCCAAATGTAAGATAAATCACCACACATCCTAAGCTTTTCCTCTGGGTTACAATTGTGTCTGGGACCCAATTTAGAGTCTGCATTTTCCCTTCTCAAATATGTATCCTTTACTGTTCGTCTTGTCCCTACATCCCGCGCATCACTTCATTCTACTATCTTTTATTAACAAGGTCATTAATGCGCTACCTACTGTACTGTCACCAACTGTCAAGGAAGAGTATCTCCTGAATAAGCCAGACACTACTTTGCAGGTTCAGATACTCAACAATGGCAAATTCATTGCAGCAACTAAATCATATTTCTTTGGACCAATTATGTGAAATTGGATAATTTCCCTACGATCTCTCAAACACAGCAGAGTGATTTAAAAATCTGTGTATTGACCCCTGCCTCTCTTTTAAAAAAAAAAAAAAACTTTATCAGAATGTATTTTGCTTAATAGGTGGCTTTCGCATATTGACCACATCACACACATTCTGAGGTGTCCCCTTATACCCACAATGGCGTATGCACATGAGCCTCATTAGTTTGTAACAACCTACTATAGCATTCCAAGATAAAAAAGGCTTGAAACCCAAATGATCCTGGCTCCAAAATGGTGGAATGAGCTCCCCATTGACATCAGGACAGCAGATAGCTTACACATCTTCCGGACTGAAAACTCATCTCTTTCGACTCCACTTCGAGCGATAGAATTACTAACAAAGAACTGCTAACAAAGCACTTATATACTAATAAAGGACTGGCTTATCTAAAGCCAGTTGAGTAGCACTTGAAATGTTTGGCTCTATGAAACCTGATGTACTTATAAGATTCTGTTTTCTTCAAGGTTGTGTCTTCCTGGTCGAATGTACTTATTGTAAGTCGCTTTGGATAAAAGCGTCAGCTAAATGCAATGTAATGTAAAATGAATTGTATGTGCCTGTGACACACAGAGGATCTGGACTTCCTACCTTCGATGGTCTGGAAGGTGTCCTGAGCGCGGCCCAGCGGGGTTCTGAGTTTGGACAGCACGGTGAACTGAGCAGCCTCCCACACGGCCCACTGCCACATCACCGCCTCGGTCTTCAGCAGCACCCGCGGCACCACCCCCGGCCTGCAGCTGTCTGCAGCCGCTCGGCCGTCCCTCTTCTCCAGCCGCTGGCAGCTGTAGTACAGGCGCTCCAGCCAGGGGTCCTTCCTGTCAGACAGGAAAGAGAAGCTCAGCATTAAAAGACATTCTGTTATGGTACGCACATTCATCTGCAGAGGGACTCGCTGGGATCCATGACTGAGCCATCCAGAAACTGGATATACTTTAATTAACCCAAAACAGTGGAAGAACAAACCATTCTGCACGTATTCATTTCATCTTACTTGCCAGTGCCAAAGACACATTTATATTATATGTAAATGTAATGGACAATTACGCAGTGGTTGTGGGGAATCTTTTTAATAATGGTGTATTATTCAAATATCAACTTGATCTCCTGAAGAAGAAAAATACTCCACTGTTCTCTCTTCTAATGGATGAACATTATGTTTGCTAGAAGGTTGACTGACTTTATTTCAAAATGTCTGAGACAGTAAGAGAACAGTAACAGAGGTTGTTTGAAATGCCTCCGTCACCGTGACGTACCCCCCGCGGTGCAGGACTCCGTACAGGATGAAGCTGATGAGGTCGCTGAAGTCCTGGGGGTGGAAGGTGGTGCTGGGAGCTCGGCTCATGTTGTGACGGATGGCCAGAGAGATCTCCCTCATCTCAGGGTGGCTGTGGTTACTGTGGGGAAACACAATCATCAAGTCATACACTAGACACATTCATTGACACCTGTCTTGTGTTAAACCATTTGAATATCATAAATTGGAGCAATTAAGAGATTAAAAACCAGAAAATTATTTTCCTTAGGACATGACTCCTTCAGTCTAAACTTGTAATGTATTATCATTTTAGTCCCTGTACATGACTTGGAGTGTTTTTGGTTTATTTACTTTCTAAACCAATTTATCACATTTCTTTTTTGTTATTACGCCTTAACGGATAACAATTGAATAACTCACAGGAGGATTATTATTTACAGTGTTTCCACTATATACAAATAGTGGCGGCGCAGCGCCGCTGCTAGGGGGCGCCAGCCAGGTACCCAAACAATTTGTTTACATTTTTTTTATTTATTAAAATAATAATAATTGGCGACCCTTTTTCATTTTTGATTGTTTGTTATGTGGATTTGTGTTTGTATGTTCAATAAAGGTGTATGTTCAATAAAGGTGTATTTTTGCTAAATGTTGAGACATTGCCACTGTATATACTAGGCAGGGCCGATTTTTGGCACAGGCGGTCGCCTAGGGCGCCAGATCTGGGAGGCGCTGCGCTGACATCTCTTGGAGGGAAAAAACATTTGACCGTTGGCGCTCATCCAAATGTTTGGCCTTGATGTAACAACATTCATAATTAAGTAAACGTAACACCCTTTTCACCCCGGTTACACGTTTCATTTGCCCTGTACGATGTAAGTGATGTAAGTGATGAAAATGGGGGATGTTGGCTTATCTGGCGCCCGCAGCTCACTGCCAAAGTGCGAGCATGGGAGCGAGAGCGAGCGAGGGAGAGAGAGAGAGGGCGCACCGGTACCGGCGCTGTTGTTATTAGAATCTGGTGCTAGCTGCGCTAACGGATATAAGAAGTAGATGTTTCTACAACCAGGGTGGAGGAGAGCTCTCCTGTCAGACTGAGAAGCTCAGTGAGGTAAGGACTCTGAGTGTTTAGATAGTTAATTTTAGTCAAAGTATCTCAGTGGGTCTCAAACGTTTTGACCACAAATTATGTAAACACATATTTCCAAGGCACTCCTTTATAATTATTAGGATAAATAAAAACAGGTTTGAAATCATTCCAATGTATACTATAGGACAGTAAACCAAAAATATCGTTTAAAGTTGGTGTAGGAGCCATGAAACGTGTTTAGTAATCCTTTATGTTTTAATATAAGATATTTGTTTGATCACTATTGATTGGTTAGCTTGGGTCACATGGATATGGGCGGCACTCATAATCCTGTTCACCTGCGTGAGGTGTGTGTGGAAGAGAGGGTGACACAGGGCCGTTGTACTTTTTTGTTGACCGCAAGATTTACGATTGCTTTGATTATTATAACAATCTCTATGTCTGAGAACCAAGTTTTTTGTCATTAAACTACAATACAATGAAACAGAGCTTTTGATCTCAGCAAGTACTTTTTTAGCGTGTCATACAACATCAAACAGGCCCGGCCTCAGCCTCTCAAAGACTTTGTTTGTTTCCTGCTGTCGCTATAGTTGGAGAGGTACAAAAATATCCATGAATAAATAAACGTTAACTAGGTCAAATAAGATATGAATGAACAACAAAAATAAAACAAGCTACATTTATTTGGTATTGGCTATGGTAGGTTATTGGTTATGTTCACATACTTATTTGATTATTAAAATGTAAACCGATCTTTTTCATATGGGTGTTTAGAGTTGTACCCCCTAGATCTAGTCTCTAGTAATTGTGTGCTCAAAGTTTACCAGATTGAACCATACCCCCGGACCCCCCTAGAGGATGTGACGTCCACCCCCCAATTCAAACATGTTCATACAATACTGAATACATTTGAAGCCATGTTGACGTATATTACCTATGTCAATACGTTTCAGTTTTTGTAGTGTATTTGTCTTTTGTAGAGATTTTATTTATTCTTTACATATAAAATCTCGCCTAGGGCAGCAAATTGGCTAGAACCGGCCCTGGTACTAGGCCTCAAGAGCCTTGTGCTGACACAGAAACAAATTGGCGGGGCGCACTTCGCGCACACTAAAAAATTCCACGCACTCCGCGCTCACATTATGCTGCGCCCACGTGCCTTAGCACCGCTGCTATGACTCCATCCTAGGGGAAACACTGATTTATAACTTCAACTAACTTATATAGTGCATATATTCATATTGAGTTAGTTGAACAAAACAAAAAGTGTTTAATTCAATAGACCAGCTGGTACACAGTCATGGTGTTTCCAGTTGTAATATCATTTAGTCAAACAGAGTTGGCATGTGGAGAGCTGAATCTTACCTTAAAGCCACATGGAGGGGGATTGTCCTGAGCAGCTTGCCGTAGGCCTGCCTCACCCTCACTGCTGAGTGCACCAACTGCACTCTGCACACATCCACACACCTGATAGGAGAACAGAGCAGAGGGAATCATTACCAAATGTAAATGCCTTCCTGAGAGCAGTTAGTGCTGGAGTTTAGTTTGATGTTGACCTCTGCAGCAGCTCCGTGGACAGAGAGGAGGAGAGGACCTGCAGACTGTGGCAGGTCTGGAGGCAGATACTCTGGTCTTCATTGAGACCTGTGCACAGAAAAGGAGGAGGAACAACATGAGCCGCTTGACCTGTGGGAAAGGCAAGATGAAAATATAGATTTGCTGGACGTAGGGGGCTCACCGTTAGCCAGCAGGCCTCTGCAGAACTTGTTGAAGGAGGGCAGGGAGAAGAGGGGGCTGTAGTTGTCAGACGTCTTCATCAGCACAGAGATCTCCTGAGCCCAGGTCAGCAGCAGCCTCCTGACAGAGCGACAGAGCTGTTAGAGCTGTGGATCCACTTAGCAGCTATCTCAAATGAATACATCTCAAAACTCTTTAGATACTGCACATATTTCATTATTCTGAGTACTTTGCACTGATATTGTACGTCGTTTTTTGATATATCCAGATTTCATGTAAATAATGTTCTATATCTTAACGTATAATAGTTTTCTAATTGTTTTGTATTGTTTCTTGTTTGGTTGTTTGACTTTTAATTTCCTTGAACTGTGTCTTTGCACCATGTACACCAAGGCAAATCCTTCGTTTGTGTTAAGCTGCTTGGCAATAAACCTGTTTCTGTTCTGTTAACACATACAAACATGAAATGGATCCATCGTTTATGACTATGCAAGGGTTTTTCTTTCGTTATTGTTTTGATTTCGTCAATTGTTTCTGTTCTTGGTTTATAAAATGACTTTTATGTATACGCTGGGCATTCTAGAAATGACTTTCATTATTGGTGCAGCCGGACAAAATAGTACGTAAATATGGCAATCTTGTACGTTTGTTCTTGAGATGTTCAAATAAAGAAAGAAGTTGGAGAAAACCCCTTCCAAATTTGTATAAAAAATAAGAATAGATCCATAGAAAGCAATAGCAATGATTTGTATTTAATTATTAGGTTTGTTTAATGAAATGCTTACTTATTTATTAAGGTTATATATACAAAACTGGAAGCTTTCCCCGAGTATGGTTATTTGATTGGTCCTGAATGGTTCCACCCAGCTGTGACTCCTAGTGGAACAACACTTAGTGCCCGTTAGCTCACCACTCACTGTGGACTATTAATGGGATGGCTTTCCATGTGGCACATTCTGAGGTTGTGCATGGGTATCACTATCCAAGTAGTCGTTTTTATTTAACTGTTAATGTCCTGACAGTTCATCGTTGAGTTTTAGTCGTGGTGTAAGTTGGTGTGATGAAGAACCTGGCCTCGGGGGGGAGGTGCTCCTTGGCTAGCAGACCTCCCAGAAGATTTAGCAGCGTGCTGAAATGTTTCTTTGTGGCCGTGGTGACGGTGCTGATGACGGCGCCATCAAACAGGGAGGGGGAGGACGACAGGCTGGACGAGATGAAGTGATCGTGTCTGAACAAACAGAAGAGACAGGCGGTCAGGAGCAGTGACATCAGAGCAGCTCCTACAGGTTACTGTTCATCTGTGCATTCATCTCTACTGGCTATGTTCCATTTAAACCTCTGACACATCCCACCAGATCAACAGTCTCCTTTCTTAGGAGCTCCTCAGGGAACACAGATGTAACATGCAAGAACAGGAAGAACATACTTTTGAAGCCAGGGATGTGTGTGTGTGAGTGTGTGTGTGTGTGTGTGTGTGTGTGTGTGTGTGTGTGTGTGTGTGTGTGTGTGTGTGTGTGTGTGTGTGTGTGTGTGTGTGTGTCCAACAAAAATTGTGTCCGCTAAGATTTCAATTTACTGGACAGATGTGAAATATTCAGTCAAATATTATCTGTATTTATAATTGAGGTTGAACAAATATTTGTATCTATACAACAGCAATTCCCTGATGTTAAATGACCCTCCATCGTTCTTTTGTGTTCCGTCTAGTCTTTACCCTGGGTGCCACCGTTGGGTTTGAGCATGCAAAAGGCAGCATCAGTACGGCGCGCTCAGACGGCTCTGTGTGCGCTGTCATCACAGCCAGCTGGTGGCGTCATGGAGCTGATGCCGACTCATCTATTTAGACTATTTTTAGAACACTTTAAATGTGTGGTTAATGGCTAATTATTTTTACTGGACAATATGACCGGAGATATATTTACCGGAATGGTCAAAGCCCGGTAAAAACTGAAACATTGGTGTGTGTGTGTGTGTGTGTGTGTGTGTGTGTGTGTGTGTGTGTGTGTGTGTGTGTGTGTGTGTGTGTGTGTGTGTGTGTGTGTTACCTGGTGCAGTGGGAGTACAGGGTGTAGAGCGCTGCATACTGGATGGCAGGGTAGAAGACAGCCAACTCAGCGTGGACCAGCGTCATATCGTGACTGAGCAGGGTGAAGACCGTAGGAGACAACGCCCACATCTTCAGAGACAGAAGACACTCCAACAATAAACACACGGCCATGTAACAGTTCATCAGGACAATAACACCACAATGCGTTTAGTGAGACAGCATTTCACTTTCACCTGGTTATAACTGGATTCAATGCCCTTTTTTAGATGTATCAGTAAAGCATATGAACTACACTGCAGTCCATAGTCTCTGTTTACAGTAACAGGCAGAGTGACAGTATGATCAGGTCCAATAAGGCGAGTCAAGTGAGCTGCGTAACGGGCACAGGTTGTCATCATTGATTGGTCGCCATACTCAAGAGTCTTAGGGCGGACGCTAAAATAGCCAGACTACAGAACTGAAAGAGGGGGTTGATAGTGTTGTGGAATGTGGAGGGACAGGAAATCTTCATAGAAACATTTTAAATTCATAATGAAACCAAAACCAAGCATAGGGACCCTTAAAGCAGGGCTGCACATAACTGCTGCGCACCGGGTCATTTGAAAAAAGGCGCACTTGCGTACCAACATTGAGAGAAAGGGAGAGAGAAGGGAGAAGGGAAAAGAGAAAAGAGAAAGAGAGAGAGAGAGAGATATATATTTGCGAGTTGCATATGAACTCAGGGCCGGCCCGTAGCACTGGCGTTGATTTTCACCTAGGGCGCCAGATCTGTGGAGGCGCTGCGCTGGCAGTTCTGGGAGGGAAAACCGTTGGGGCTCATTTTAATTTTCGGCCTTGATGTAACAATATTCATAATTAAGTAAATGTAACACCCTTTTCATCCCGGTTACACTTTTCATTTGCCCTGTACGATGGCCGCTGAAAGTGATGAAAATGGGGGATGTTGGCTTATCTGGCGCCCGCAGCTCACAGACAAAATGCGAGGGAGAGAGGGAGGGTGCACCGGTACCGGCGCTGTTGTTATTAGAATCTGGTGCTAGCTGCTCTAACGGATATAAGAAGAAGATGTTTCTATAATAATGTGGAGGGAGAGTCCTCTCCAGTCAGACTGAGAGGCTGATAACTACAGCTCAGTGAGGTAAGGACTCTGAGTGTTTAGATAGTTAACTTTAGTCTAAGTTCAAACGGTTTGGTCACAATTTATGTAAACACATATTTCCAAGGCACTCCTTTATAATTATTGGGATAAACAGGTTTGAAATCATTCCAATGTATACTATAGGACAGTAACCAAACATATCCTTTTAAAACTGGACTTTCGACCCAAACCCAGCTGTTGACTTGTGGATGCAAGCAGCTAATCACAGACTCAACCAGAGAGAAAGTAGTAGGCCTACATCATCAGCTACCATGTCTGACAGAGAGGAAGACAGTGAGGAGAACAGTCAGGAGGGTAGTGATGACAGCTTGTCGGATTACTGGTCGTGCTAATGTTGTCTTGTGTTCACCTCTGCATGTGTGTTCTGTGTTCACCTCTGCATGTGTGTTCTGTGTTCACCTCTGCATGTGTGTTCAGTGCCGTGTGTCTGGCAAATAAAGACCCCCTCAAAAGTTACGGTTTATTTCATTTTAAGGATGAGCACCAAGCAACAGCTCCAGGTGCTCCTTTGAGAACCAGGGCAAAAAAGTTATGTGCATCCCTGCTTATAAGTGTGTTTTTGTTGGGGCGTAAGAAGCGCCAAGGTTGTAAGAGGTGTTTTGCTGCCCACTGAGAGGACAAATACTGTCACTTTATGGTTAAAACTGATATTATTTTTCATGAAAATGTCAGAAATGGACTCAGCATCCTCAATAACCCCCAAAACCACTCCAAAACTGCCCAACATATGCAAGTTAGCGTCCAGCAGTTTCTATGTGCTGGGGACACTACTATTCATTTCTAACATATGCTTTGGGGGCCTAAACATTTCCAGGTTCACTCAGGTGGTAACTAGACTATGTAGCAGGAAGGGCCTGCATCTTTTTCTTGAGGCAGCCAAGCCAGTTCATATGTTCGGTAAGCAGCTGCCTCAGCCTTTAGCCTCAGTGATACAACAAGTGATCATGCCGTTACTAGCTGTGCGAGTGTTGTTTAGTGAGCATCAGTAAAAAGAGACTGACCCCGATGAGAGAGTTCTTGGTGTTTCCGATGGTGGTCAGGGTGTTGAGGTTGAAGATCACGATAAACTGTGCCTTCTCAGGGGGTAGGGTGAGGGAAGCAAAAGTGGGGTGCTGGATGCTGGGGCAAATGCTGCTGGGGGCCAGGGCACTCTCACTGGGCTCCAGGGTCCCCGTCAGGCTGGACAGGGCACAGGCCACCTCCCCCAGAACCAGCTTATAAGCTGCCTCCAGCGTGGGAATGTTCTTCAGACTCAGCAGCGCCTTGTACACAGCCAGAACTGCTGACATCACCTGGGGAATAACCACATGCAGGTTTATCAAATGTGTGAGGACATTAGTGTTTTATTTCATTTCAAATTATTACAACCAAACCCCAACCATGAAACAATAGCCCTCACCCTTACAGTAATCCACTTTAAAGCCATTATGCTTCTCTTTGGTCTGGGTCTATTTATTCTGCTTTGGGCCCCTAAATTCCAATAATGGCTAAACAATACAAACAAAAAAGTTACATTGAATTATTTAATTTTTCTGCAGTCAAATGTAAAAATACAGTTATCCTCCATCTAAAATGTGTACATTTTAAAGTTGAAAGCACAGTTTGAGAGCAAAAATAAGAGGCTAGAAATAATGTTGTGCTCATAGCAATCATTAAATCATGGATGTATAGATATGAATGATTATGACAGCAAGAAAGTCACACCCACAGAGCGAGCTGAACGAGGGAGCTTTATTTCAAGAGGAGTGGGAGCAGATCACTGCATCATTTCCAAAACAGTTACGGCCCGTCCACACAACGGCGTGCGTTGACGCTTGGAGGTGGGCGTATCTGAAGCTTGGGGATTTTTTGCGAGCAACGCGACCAACAACCAATCACATGAATCTCCCGCCCCCGACATACAAAGCAATAGCAATGTTAAAACGAAGTAAACTGGATATAAAATCCCCAAACAGGCGAAAACCTACCAGTTTCATCCACTGTCTCTGCCTCCTCCCTCCATGCCTCGCTCCTCCGGTTTGTATCCCGGTAGATCAACAGAGACTGATCATACAGCACCGGGTGATTCACTACCGCTACAATGAACTTTCCCTCAATTTTTTTGAATATGAGGAAATGACCTGCGTAGTCTCTCCCAGCATACACGCGGTCTGATTGGCTAGCCCTTGTACTGGCAGATTTGCATAAACGGGATTTCATTGGTTGACGCCTCCGTCGAGGCGTCAAAAGTTGAACATTGCTCAACTTTTGAAGCCAGCAACGCCAGCAACGTTCCACGTCGCTTCCCAAAATGCAGTTCGGCTAAAAGTGATGTCACCCCATTCAAAGGGAATGGGCAGAAGCGTTGGAAGCTTCAACGCACGCCGCTGTGTGGACGGGCCGTAACAGATGTATGCTCGCGCTTTTTCCAATATGACTGGCTGAAATGTCTGGATACCCCAACATGTGTGGCTCCGTAGCGTATTAGCTACATAGAAATAATAAACCAAGCCTTACATGTTAGAAAATGAACCAATGGCCCATAATGTTACAAACTCACACATGTTTTGACACAGCAACACACAATTGCTCACCTCTTTCTCTCGATGGAAGCGCAGCTTCAGCAGGCGGGACTCGGGTGCCAACAATTTCTCAACGAAGGCCGCAGGCAGCCTCGTGTTGATCTGGTCTATGATCTGAAAGACAATGCACAGTCAAAATGACATCAAAAGCAAAACAAACAAAAGTGCTACAGTTTGGTAGAGAGGAATAATATTCAACCCACAAGAGTAAACGGAACCAAAACAAACCTTATAGGTGTAAAACTCCAAGAACAACAAATAGACTGAAAATGTCAATACAAATAAGCTTTATGAAACTCGCTCAGTGTGAAACCACAGTGTAATCAGATCAAAGTGAAACCGGTGTGATCAAACTCTTAAAGTGGCGTTACCAAGGTGACGAGGCTGAGCACTGCCAGGTTGTAGTCAGGGCCGCAAGCTTGACAGCAGTCCAGCTGGTCCAGGCCGTAGGCGAGGATGGCCTCCATCAGCAGGCCGTAGGGCTCCACACTGGTCAGCAGCACCCCCACACACTCGTTCCCCGCCGTGAGGACCGGCTCAGAGAACTGGACCTGCTTCGCCGTCGACACACAGGACAGAACCCGGCTCAGAACCTGAGGAAACAGAACAGATTCAGATACCATGACTCAAATATCGCATTAATAACAAATGTAGAAGTCACCTGTAGCAAATGATAGAGATAAACACATGCGTTCATGCTAGGGATGTGCATCTCCATCACTGAGGCCGATACGATGCGCATCTCGATACGCTGCCAACGATAAGATACATTAACGATACCTTTGAAACACCAGGCGATGCGATACGATTCACACCTGTTGCGATACAGTTCGATACGATTTGATTCAACATTATGCGATACGGGGCGATGCGATTCAACACGATGCAAAATAATGATACAATTCAATTTGGTACGACAGAGGATTTTAGTTTTATTCCTCATATGCAGCAAATCATAAATTAACAAAAAAGTGCTTTACATATTTGGTTCTCTCTACTAGTACTGCGCATCCCATCATGCTGTTTGACCTTAAACAAAACAAACACTTGGACCTTTCACAGACTGGCCTTTTCACAAGTGTAGTAGTGTTCTCTGTCTCCAGAGTACAGTGCAATGTTATAACACCTCACAGTTAAACAATGTAAGGATGCATTGCTCATGATTAACAATGTGCAAATAACAGCTACCATAGAGCAATGCCCATACAGCTGCCAGCCTGATGTGCTGAACACTCATAGGCTAACTCACCAGTGAGCAGAAAGCAGTGGCTTCTATATGAACAATAAAGAACACAAAGAACCTTTCACAAACAGCTCTTTCATAACTGCTTACAGTGAGGAAGACATTTAAACTATTATTGGCCGTCACAGGCTGCTGTAAACTAAACACCACTCTCTCTGACAGAACACCTCACTGAGTGATTTCACTCATATGTCTAACTTTCAGGTTTCTCTTTTCAGCCGCAGACCCCATGTCGCCTCTTTATGTGCGTCGCTAAGTTCCTCGTACTACTTGTGTACTTTAAAGCGGCTCGGCATCGTTAACAATTTGCGAGCGATTTTTCAAGTTGACCGTCTTTCTTGAACAATCCGAAGTGTTGCCAAACGTTTGATTTGTAGGTATTTTTCTGTGCGCTGTTTCTCTTTCTCCTCGACTTCCATGTTTGTTGATAACTGAGATTCTCGGCCTCCGTAGTGCGAAGCAAAGATCGTCTCTGCGGAGTGCTGACAGGATGAGGGGATATTATATGAATGAATCGTTTTTTTACCGATGCAAAGACGCTACAATCGATGCATCGCGAGTTCAACCCAAACTGTAGCCGATGTGCACTCTCTCAACCGGTGCACTCGCATGTTCAACGTTTATGCCGGTGCACCGAATCGGTGAATCGTAACATCCCTAGTTCATGTGACTGGATCTGCTTTTCAGAACATCTTTTATAATATTAACTCCGCGCCCCCAGGTTGTTGGAGGTGTAGCTCTTACATCGTTGACGTAGACCTCATTGATGGGGGGTCCTCTGAAGGGACTGAATCTCTCTCCGATGCTGCGGACCACCGTACTGAAGACCCTCAGCAGAGCTGCCAGTTTGGGCAGAGACACTGAGGGAGGGGGGATGTCTTCATCCAGCACCTCCCCTGACATCACATGGTTCAGATCCTGAACAGGGCACACACTCAATCAAACTCTTCATCACCTCCAACTGGCAGGATGTACAGCTTTTACACCAGAATATCACTTTAACCAGACTTATTCACAGAGGCAATAAAGTGGTGCAGAAATTCATCCTAAAAACCATACATACCTATACAATTATAGGATAGAGAATATTGATACATTTGTCTCAAATTACAATTTGTATTTTCCTGTAAAACAATAAACCATAGAGCAATACAAATTGCTTCACAACAGTAGAGTATCTAACTGGCAGAACAGCATTTTGTCCAGGAGCTTCATGTAATGCTTTAACGTCACCTCTGCATATGCTTCCATATCCTCCAGGAACTGTCCCAGCAGAGTGGTGGAGAAGGTCAGGTCTGCCACCCAGAACTGCTCCAGACTCTGTAACCAGCCTGAACACACAGAGGGGGGACAGAGGGGGGGACAGGGACATGAGCTACTGGACTGCCATCTACAGCAGCACAATGTTTAGCACTACTGTGATGGTCAGATGAAGTGCAAGTAGATTCATCCATTAATCAGTGGATATCCTCGTTTCATAGTATACTAAATTCAGAAATGTCTATTTCATCTGTAAACAATGCTCTTTTCCTGTTAAGTAGATTTCTTTTTTTGGGTCATCTATTAAAAATAGCTTATAAAAGTGAGACAAATAATGAAGTCCTTAAGCAGCCTGTGTAGATACAGGCAGTGTTGATTACTTTAACCTGTTAAGCCCTGAGCCTGTTTTTCAGGTCTCAGGCTCGAAAATGACATTCCCAGAACAAATGACCATATCTTCCCTTCTAAAAGGGTTACATTAATAATATTTTTTCTCAAAGTAATGATAAACCTGTGAGTTGGATGTAGAAGAGTCAGAATCAATATAGATTTTTTTTTATTTTAAAGTAAATTCAGACATAGTAAAAAGATGATTGTGTCTGTCCAAAAAAAACAAACATTACTTATAGTGAAAACCACCCTTGAATGATGGGATAGTAAACTAAAATCTTTAGGAATCCAAACTATGACATCTAATAAGTACCCTGTATCAAGATTGATGCAAAACAAGTGACATTTGACCTTTTTAGAGAGATTTAGCAACAAAATAAAAAAAACACTTCTGGGGTCATTTGGGTGGATTTGACCTATCTCTGGCCCCCCTTGGTCGATTTTGACAATTGACACCTCTTTTTAACCGTTAGAGCCAATAGAATCGAGGGGAAGTTCCACATACACACACACACACGTTACCAAATAAGGAGTGAGAGTGACAAGTAGCCAGAATACCCAAAATAGGAAGCTGTCATCAGGGGCGGACTGGGACTACAAATCAGCCCGGGACTCTCGACCGGCCCACTACGGTACCGCTGGCCAGGGGCGGACTGGGGTGAAAAAGTGGCCCGGGGATTAATTGACAGACAGGCCCACTTAATGCGCGGCATGTATCGGCCGGCCGGCAACGAAAGTATGTTACTTAACAAAAAACCCTATGCATTTTATGTTATTTTGGACAATTATTCATATAGTAATCACATTACCTGAGCCCTTGAGTTGCCTAGAGCAAAATAGTTACGGCATATATTTAGTGATTTTAATGTTAACAGATCATTGATGCAATAACATTTGGACCCAATTTGCCTGACTTGACACATGGAATAAAACATGGGCGTAGGAAGCATCCTCAATGTGGGTGAGACAATTTAACAGGGGGTGTGGGCAGGTGGTGGACCTCACCTCCTCTAGGGGGGTCCGGGGGCAAGCTCCTCCAGGAAGATGTTTTTTTAAATGTTGAAGTTAAATGCATCAATCTGGTCAATTTTGAGAGCAAAATTAGGGACTAAATCTATGGTAGTCAGTCGGGGCTTGGACTGTGAGCCGTAGGGTCGCCGGTTCAAGTCCCCGACCAGACCTATTTGGAGTGTAGACTTCTACTTGGAGAGGTCCCAGTTCACCTCCTGCCGTGGTGCCCTTGAGCAAGGCACCAGACATCCCCCTTCCCCCCTCACTCCCATTGCTCCCCGGGCGCTGTACAATAGCTGCCCACTGCTCCTAGTACTAGACTCCTGGTACTAGGATGGGTTAAAAGCAGAGAACACATTTCACTGTGTGTGCTGTGTGCTCTGCATGTGTGACCATTACAGAGGGTTTCATCCCTCCCAATTCTTCTTCTTCTTCTTCTTCTTCTTCTTCTTCTTCTTCAACACCCATATAAAACAGAACTGTAAACAGATTAACTTTTTCTTTCAACATTTATTTGAACTGCAAGTGGAGGCAAAAGTGACTGCACCCAAAACAATAAACCTGCTAGCTAACTAGCCTAAACTCAGTAACAGAATGTGGGCAACACGTTCTTCTCCACAGCCGCACGACCTCTGAGTCTATCCTACGGGTACAGCCGTACAGCCACTCCCCCTGAACCCTGTTGTAACAACATAATACACTTTTTGGGAATGCAGCTTGGGATGTGAGGGACACGGCTTAGAAAGGGCGTGTCGCCTTCTGTCCTGCCAGTGTTGGCAGGACATGAATTAAAATGTTGAACTCGGACTTCATTTTAAGGACATTACGGCCAGGGGTGAGGAGCTATATTTGTTTAAGCACCGGATTGGCAAAACAGGAGAGTGTGTGCACCAGTCTGCCTTGATCTATGTATTCATGTCCGTGACTCTCACAGTATCTGCTGCCCGCAGCTGTTTTATAGAAGGAACACCTCCTTCACTTCATGAAATCTCTGCAGCACCAGGAGGCAGCGGGAGGGTTAACTCAGCCTCTGAGAAGAGGAGCGCGCAGTGCCTTTCACGCACCGCCTTTCACGCACCGCCTTCACTGTGTTTACCTTCAGAATCATTAGAAAGGCTAAAGAGCGGTGTGGCTGATGTGTTTTAACCACACACACCTCTACACACACACACACACACACACACACACGATTTAAACGCAGACTTTTGTTCCTCCATGTTACGTTGTTATTGTTTCACTGAGCGGACCCGCATATTTTTTTCAAACGCTCCCCTTTTTGGTCCATCTGTGCGGTTTTGTGCACTGTGATGATTCGGCTGTACCTTTAGTAATGAATATTAAATGTTGTGAGGAAATCTTTCCACCAATAATTCCAATAAGTAATCCAACATTTATTCACTTCAGGCTTACGAAAGTAACTGTAATCAGATTACTCGTTTTTCAAATGTAACGCAAGCTGAATACAGTTACTTGATTTTTGTATTCTGATTACGTAACACCGTTACATGTATTCCGTTACAACCCAACCCTGGCCACACCCCACTGGGCTGGGCTGGGCTGGGCCGGAACACTTACAAATGTGGGCCGGTAGGATTTAGGTAAGCAACAAAAAAAAAAAGGGAGTGGCCGGAACACTTACAAATGTGTTTTGGCCCTCCGGCCCACACACGGCACCGGCCCACCGGGGGAACTCCCGGTATTCCCAATGGCCAGTCTGCCCCTGCCGCCGGCCCACCGCGGTACCGCAACTAAACACCGCTAGTACATTGTCGACGGGGGGGGGGCGGGGTGCTAGTGACTTACCGCAGAGGTAGACATTAAGGGTGAAATGCCACTGGCCCTCTGGGCTTGTATCCGTCCAAAAACAATCGACTAATAATGAAGAAAATTAACACATTTGTTGCAATAGTAATTCATGCACTAACTACAACATTTGAATCATCAGTTCTTCCTAATTTTCCTCAATTGTTCATATTTGGTTTATTAAAATAATGATATTGTGGTCATTGTTAAAAAATGTCTGCTATTATTATGAGTATTATTATTAGTATAATGCGCTTTCTGCCTTCCTGTCATTATCAGGAGTTAGAAATGTAATGGCTATGTAATAGATTAGATTAGAACCTTCATTATCCTAAAATGCTGGGACATTTCCCTATAGCCAATACCTTTATATGTTCTACTCTTCACTTACTTGTCAGCATAGGTCGGCATTGATGTACAGAGCCGACAAAAGACCTTGTTTATATTGGAAGTACAGGAAGTAAGCTGCTGGTTCCCTCGACGAAAAGCAATGGGATTTCTCCACAGGGTTTTGGAAATAGCTGGAAATAAGGTCTGTGGAAAACTAACCTGTTTGATAAATGCACATTTTGTTCAGCCGGATAATCTCCACATGTCTACCCTACTTTTATAATTTTCTAATCATAAATCGAATCAATAGATTATAAAAGGGTTTTAGGACGCGTCACTGCACCACTAGAAGCCAACTCCATCGATCAAGCTGAAACTTTCTCTCCCTCTTCTTCTCATGCTCCCTGTCACTCTCCTTTAACTCCTCCGGTGACTTTCTTTTATTTGAAGATTGTTTTTTGCACGGCGCTTGGCCGGTTAGCGCTGGTATTAAAAACATTTTGGCGAATGGTTAGGTGGCGCGATAGTCTGTAGTGAAGGAGCGCGCTCACGGGAACCTGCTCGCGCTGCGCAGCAAACAGCTTTTCACCCAACAACGACAACCGACTCACGGAACGCTAAGTTGTAGCGTTGATAAACGAAACAATTTAACTAAATTGCTAGTCAAAATACCAATACCACAGGACAATTTTTTTAAAGCAATATTTTTAGTGGCCCGAGCGGGCAAGTGGAAAGTACGTTATGCTGGCCCGGGGTATCAAATAGTGCTTCCGGGCCAGCGGGCCATTTAATGTCGAGCCCTGCCGGTTACCGGCCGGCCCACATCCTCCGACCGGTCCACTTCAGTACCGGCCCATCGGGATTCGTCCCGAACGTCCCGATGGCCAGTCCGCCCCTGGCTGTCATACACTCTGGTAGCTATCATTAGCAGCCAATATGAAAACTCAATTTTTGACATAAAAATGGAATGATGGATTATCAATAATTTTGTGACAGACACATTGTATTAACCTATGGATTAACCTTCGGCCGCGTTTTTCTCGTTTGAATGCCATTGAACACGACTTTTGATCAGAATAACAGCTAAGGTGAGCATATCTCCGTGTTTTGCTACCTGAAGCTACGTCGTGTGTTGTCTGGTTTTGCTTCCCCTGTCGCGAGTTCTGATCGCTCAGTGATGATCCTTATATTTCTAGAATCTGTAGAATCTCAGCTTGCTAGCAATGCTTGTTTGTGTAAGTATATAGATCGATTTATACCTAGAGTTCTGTGCTAAGTGCGTTAGCATTGTTTTGCTCAGGGCTCATTTAGACGCTTCTTGTGAGACTTGTTTTGTTTCGGTAAAAATGGTTCATATCGTCAGTTAGCTGAGTTTCTTCCCGTTAAGTGAGTATGACACATTCCTAGTTTATTACATTTTAAGAAGCTTTGAGACACAGTTTCGTGAAAAAAAAGCCATTGGGGCTTAACAGGTTAAAACAGAGCTCACATGCCTTCCCTGTAGACAAGCCGTTAAAATCAACTATTCAGTCAATTCAAGCCACAGGCCGGTAGACAGAAATAAACAGGTTGACCACATTTCATTGCAGAGAAGTTGTATGCAGTAAACACAAAATGTCAATCCAACTTATCCCATGAGAACTTATCAAAGTTTGAACACCAAAAAAAGTTTAGTGCAAATGATAAAACCCCACTGACCTGAAACCTGCTGAGTGAGTGAGTGTTTCTGTGTGTGATCAATGTGCCATCCCACCAAGATGTCCACTGTGTCCTGTGGAAAAACAGAAAAAACCTTAGTTAACCCTGTTTGCCTAGCTGACACTTTTATACAAAACGATTTACAATAAGTGCAATCAAACATAGATGCAAAATCAAAAAGGCAAAAACATGAAAGTACATTAGCTTTCAATAAACCAAACCTTTGTATGTACTACTGCTTTGGCTTCGAATAAGCCAAACCTTCTAAGGCATACATTCAAACAAGATAAAAAAATGTTGGATTGTCCATGGTGCAGGGGAAACGAGTGTTTTTTAGGTCTGCGATAAGACTTTCTGCTGCCCTGATATCTACGTGGAGCAACATACGCTCCGTGGGTGAAGCACTCACTCTGAAGTTGGTGCTGAAGACATGCGGGTAGCAGCGCGCCACCTGCAGGATACACTTCACGCTGTGACAGAGCAGCTCCGGAGTGTCCACGTTCTCCAGGATGGACTGCAGGTTGCTCATCACCAGCTGGAACACACAAAACACTCCCATCAGCACCTTCTGCAGATCAGAGAATGATATGGGAACAGAGCCCGGCTCAGAGCCTGTGGGATTACCTGCATGACGTGAGAGAAGGCCTTCCTCTCCCCGGCGGCCTCCAGGGCGCGCTGCGCTGCCACCAGGTACAGCAGCTTCACCTCGTCCCGGCTGCCTGTGGTGAACTTGAGGAAGAGCCACTTGAAGATGCGCTCGGCCTCGTAGCTCAGCACGGTGCAGAGCAGACCCAGGCAGGCTGCGGCGTCCTGACGCAGCTCCCACAGCAGCTTACTGCTACACAACAACACCGGGGGGGAGTCAGTTAGAGACAGAATCACATTAGGGGCAAGCAGGGAGGAGTCACTTTTACAATGAAAAGGGAGACATTCCAATAGCATAGCAGCACCAGTCCAGAGCTCCATCTTACCTCTCATTCAAAATGTCACTCAAGGTGCCGAGGATGGTGTCCAGCTGTTTGACCAGGGTCTGTGGGAGACAACACAAAGTAGGAGAACAAGTCCGTGTGAGTACTTTCAACACATTTCACACAATTCAAAATGGAAATTCCGGTGTTTCTGATCCTGATGCATTTCCAAATTGTCGCTGTGTAACTATTAGGGGTGTTGAAGTTAATCGTTTCTACGATGCATCGCGATGCGGATGATTCTGCATCGATAGAACATAAATCGATTACAGCGTTGCTTCCAGATTTTCGGGCCGTGGCCGGACAATGACGTTTTTTTTTCTTTTCTGTCACACGAATATCAAATCGGTCGGTGACGCAGAGATCAGGGAACAGGCGTGACAGCGGCTCAGCGACACCACACACGGAGTAGCTTTATCCACCAACACCAGTCCAGAACCAACAGCAGAATGACCTGCTCTGAATCAGTCCAGAACCAAGTTTGCCTTTAAGTTTGTGAAGGCAGGAAGAAAGCTTCCGCGATCACCGTCTCCCCTCCGTTCCTCCTTTTATTTTTGAGGATGGAACTAGGCCTGTCGCGATAAGCAATAAATTGACTTATCGTAAGATAAATAAAAATGAACTCGATAACTTTTCTGACCACGATAAATTGCCGTTTACATGCGTGTTTGTTTACATAAGGATGTGACCAGCATTTTTGCCAGGTGCGCTGTGTCTGCCGGCCAGGCACACCGTGAGGGGCGGGGCTCACACACACAGCCAGGTCAGGACACTCCTCGTGCAGCAGTGTAGCAGACAAATGAATAATAGAGACAAGCAGGAGACAACGTGTGACTTACTCGAGGGGCATTTGAAGTTAAATGGACTCCATCTCCGGTGTGGGAATATTTTGGATTTAAGCATAAAAAAAACGAGGCGAACCTACGGACTTGAATGAGCCGGGCGGTGTGTCGCATTTGTTTTAAAAAAGCTAGCAACAAAAGCTAGCAATACGACCAACCTTAAACTACACCTGAAACACAACCACCCCATTCCGTGTTCCCAGCTGGGAGCAAACACGGCAGCTGGAGATGGAGAGCCCCCACCTTCCCGACAGTTTACAATCAAAGACTCATTTGCCCGACAATGCAAACATGTTGGTGTTCCTTGCTCGAAAACTTTGAAATACAGATTTGGATATGGCCTGTTGAGGTTTGTTGTGCCTGTGAGACAATGTGTGCTCATATTTATTTGTAATTATATATATATATTAGGGATGTAACGATATACCGAATATCGCGGTAAATAAACGTCCCAATACCGTCGTGAGACTGACAAAATCTACCGCGATTTTTTTAATTTATTAATTATTTATTTTTTTAACCTTTATTTAACCAGGTGGTCCATTGAGATCATCGATCTCTTTTTCAAGAGAGACCTGTCCAACATGGCAGCAAGTAGGTTACAACATGAACATAAAACAACAGAACATTACATTACATTGCATTTAGCTGACGCTTTTATCCAAAGCGACTTACAATAAGTGCGTTCGACCAACAAAATACAACTTGAAGAAAACAGAATCATATAAGTACATCAGGCTTCATAGAGCAAAAACATTTCAAGTGCTACTCAACTGGCTTTAGATAAGCCAGTCCTTTATTAGTATAAAAGTGCTTCGTTAATAGTTCTATCGCTCGAAGTGGAGTCGAAAGAGATGAGTTTTCAGTTTGCACCGGAAGATGTGCAAGCTATCTGCCGTCCTGATGTCAATGGGGAGCTCATTCCACCATCCTGGAGCCAGGACAGCAAACCCACGTGTTTTCGCCGATGGGAACTTGGGTCCCCCTCGCAGCGAGGGTGCAGCGAGTCGTTTGGCTGATGCAGAGCGTAGTGCACGCGCTGGGGTGTACAGTTTAACCATGTCCTGGATGTAGGAAGGGCCAGATCCATTCGCAGCACGGTAAGCAAGTACCAGTGTCTTGAAGTGGATTCTAGCAGTTACCGGAAGCCAGTGAAGGGAGCGGAGGAGCGGAGTGGTGTGGGAGAATTTAGGAAGGTTGAAGACCAGACGAGCCGCTGCATTCTGGATGAGCTGCAGAGGTCGGATGGCACATGCAGGTAGACCAGCCAGGAGGGAGTTGCAGTAGTCTAGGCGTGAGATGACGAGAGCCTGGACCAGAACCTGAGTCGCTTTCTGAGTCAGCTGGGGACGTATCTTCCTGATGTTGTAAAGCGTGTATCTGCAGCAACGGGTTGTAGCAGCGATGTTTGCAGTGAAGGACAGGTTGTTATCTAGGGTCACACCCAGATTCCTTGCAGTCTGAGTCGGGGAAACAACTGAGGTGCCGATGTTGATTGTCAGGTCAAGAGTTGGACAATCTTTTCCCGGAAGGAAAAGCAGTTCAGTCTTGTCAAGGTTGAGCTTGAGGTGATGAGCAGACATCCACTGAGAGATGTCAGCTAGACAAGCAGAGATGCGTGCGACGACCTGGGTCTCTGAGCGGGGAAAGGACAGAATTAATTGGGTGTCGTCAGCGTAGCATTGGTAAGAACAGAACACAAAAGGACATCGTATAGTAGGGCTGTGCAATTAATCGTATTTTAATCGCGATTACGATTATGGCTTGCGACGATTATGAAAACAGCATAATTGACAAAATACGATTATTTTGCTGGGTGCGCTTTCGCCCCTCCCTAAAAGCCCACTCGGCCACGTGTGAGTGACATGTGTTGTGAGTGTTCAGCGCAAGCGAAGATGTCAGAACAAGAGCAGCAACTAGTTAAAAAGAAGGGTCGCGGGGAGATTCCCAGTCGATCGCGAGATGTGTCTAAAAATAGAACAACAATATTCTGTTTTATCGTTAATGTCCTTTAACATAATGTTCCCGTGCCAGAATAATGCACTTGAACGCATCAAAGCTTTGTGATTGGCCGGCCTCACCCCATGTGTCCGGGCGTGGCTGGTGAGCAGTGCACTAGTTCGCTGTCCGTGTCAACAGCATGGATGGTCAACAGGAGTGACAGTACGCACACACACAAGACCGCAATTATGGCAGAAGAAAAAAAGCCCAAAATATATAATTTTCACTCCAAGTGGGAGGATCATTATTTTTGTATCTATTCCAATTCAAAGTCCATCTGTCTCATCTGCAATGCGAGCGTGGCTTTATCGAAGAAGGGTAATTTAGGAGCGGCATTTCAAAACAGTGCACAAACGCTACGAGACGGAATTCCCTCCTAATTCTGCCCTACGCTCCAAAAGGGGAGGGGCCTGAGAGCACAGCTAAATGCACAGCAGTCCATTTTCACCAGGCCCAACAACAAGAGCAAGGCTGCTACCAGAGCATCTTATCGTGTCAGTCACGTTCTTGCGAAACACATGAAGTCTTTCGAAGACGGCGAAGTTATGAAAGAAGCTTTCCTGGAGGCTGCGACGCGCTTTTGTGGGACAGTAAAAATAACAGCAGCATTTCAACAGGTTTTTGATATAATAAAAACTCAAGTTAGATACCGTTATTAATCTGCTGTAAGTTTTAGTTTGTTTGAATTTATTCATGATAATTATTGTACAAAATGGTATAAGAATGCAAACATTAAGATCTGTTCTGTTTAAATTGATTATAGTCTATCAGTTCAGAAACTAGTGTTGCTTGCATCCTATTTTAAAAGGCATTTCTTTTTATACTCTAATAAAATGCAACAAAAAATGGGTTTGATTCTATTAATGTTGTCTTTTTTATTGCACTGTTGCAGCAGATTCCTGTGTAGCTTCAGATCTGAGTTGTCTTATTAGTAAGCCTAATTTATACTTTTGTAGCAACACTATTTTTATATAATGGCAAAGAAAGGGTTCTTCAGAGTCTTTTCTTTTTTTCCTGTGTCATATGTGGCAGCACTGCCACAAGTTCCTCTTCAGAGAGGGTCTTCAGTACAGGTGGCAATATCGTCCCCTGCCTGCGCTCATCCCTGAAACCAGACCATGTAAACAGGATGGTGTTTCTTGCAAAAAATCTTTAAGAGATGACATGAGCAGCCCTACCAGCATGGTGTGACCTTGGTGGCCTAAACATTTTTATTTGGTCTTAAATTGTAGTTCAACATTTATTTCCTGTTACTTCTGGACCATGACGGTGGGCCAGCCTTCAACGTTTAACTGAGTGGAATAATGAATATGTTTTACCAAAATGTTGGCTATATGTTAAGGAGTTTTCAGTAGGTTGTGACAGTGCACTGCAACATATTTGATTTCATTTATTTTGGTCTAATTTATTTTTATTTATCATATTAATATATGTTTAGTATGGTTTTGGAAGTGCGCTCCAACACATTTATTGATCTTGTTTATTGGTAAAATATTATTTGTTTTAAAGTTCAATAAATGGTCAATGAATAATCGTCAAAATAATCGTGATATCAATTATTGACCAAATAATCGTGATTATGATTTTTGCCATAATCGCACAGCCCTATCGTATAGTGCTACATTTACACACCTTTGACAAGCAATAGTATATTTATATCTCGCCCTGTCAATAAGCCTCACCTTCTTGGCAAAAACTGTATTGTTTTTGAAGTGGTGGAGAGACAATGCACAGTTTGACCCACTGCTGTCACCCATGGCCAAAGCATATCTCTCCGTCCCACTGAGGTGGCGTTAGACTTTTTCGCTGTCCGTCATTTTGACAGACAGGATCGTAAAATGTCCGTCATAATCCCTTATTACCCGTCGGGTCTGAACTGTTCACAAGAGAGCACGCTCGTGAACTGTCAAGGGGGGGGGGGTATTATGCCGTGTGTGCATGCACCTCGCGGGAGCGCACAAAACCTCCCAGACATGTGTTGATCTGTACGGCAAAGTACGGTTTGGAAACTATATAATTTCCTTTTGGAGGGCATGCATACCACGGCATAACACCAGAGCCTCGCTGCGGGGAAACGTTGGCGCTGTTCCGAGTTTGTTCTAATCTGTCAAAATGACAGACTGCTTTCAGATTTTTCCGTCATTGATAAATAAAATATTCGGTTAACGCGACCACTGCTGTCCCAGCAACATCAGTACCAAGCGAGAGAGTTTTTTCCAGAGCAGGGGATATTGTAAATGCCCAAACATCCCAGCTTATAAATACCTGGAAATGTGGACATTCTCA
This sequence comes from Gymnodraco acuticeps, assembly GCF_902827175.1. Lineage (NCBI taxonomy): Eukaryota > Metazoa > Chordata > Actinopteri > Perciformes > Bathydraconidae > Gymnodraco > Gymnodraco acuticeps. The sequence goes on along the minus strand of NW_022991085.1, from coordinate 605,777 downwards.
TATTCCTAAAAACCTGTCTGATGATGCTGAGTGAGTGACTAGTGAGTTTGAGTTGAGTTACTTGAAAAACTAAAGTGAAACTTGATTTATTTTATTGCAGGGTCTGATTATGAAATGTCCTTGTTTATTTGTGAGATGCAGTGGCACAAAGAAAATGCCTACATTGTTTGGTAGTACTATAAGTACAAAAACACTGGTTTTCTTGTTCCAGTCTGTTACTGTCACTTTGTTTTTGACATTTTAAAATACTGCTATCCTACTAAAATGCTGTACAAATCAGATTTATTATGTAATAAAGAAACATTTTCCGAGTAAAAATTCATTAATCATGATTAATCACCATTCAAACTATGTCCAAAATATGCCATTTCTTTATGTATATTGTTGTGGGAATGGAAAGATAACTGGAAGAAGGCGGATATATCCATTTAACATACATGTTCATTATAAAAAATGTCTGCGTGTCAAAATGAAAGCCCACACACCTATCAATCATCAAACCGTGGGGTCTTAATTCATTACGTGTTGATTTCTATCAACGGGGGAGTACTTCGTGACCACAGAGCGTGAACATTGTGATCAGCTGTTTTAGCGCAGTTCTCCAGTGAAGGGGGGGAGTCTCCCTCCGCAGCCGGTTGGCGTAGTTTTTTGGCACAATTCGTTGTACAGACCGACGTTAACAGCAGCCCTGACTGTGCACACGCAGACAGACTCTGTCGTCCGGTGATCTAACCGCCTTCTAGAAAAGCTTCACAAGTACGTCGGTACGCAAATGCGCTTTGTGACACAAGTGACGGTACGTATTTCAGATTACGCACATAACCTGCGTACCAGTTATGTGTTACCTGTACTACAGCAAAAGTATTCTCCGTCGGGACTTCCTGCAACAACACCACGCCGTTATCTTGATTCTGATTGGCCAGAAGACATTATCAAAGATGTTCTATTGAGAAGACGATCACTACGTGACAAAAGTTTTCAAAACCGTTTCTGGTCTTCGGTATTTCCAGACAAGTGGCTACTGAAATCAATCTTACTAACTGCCCTCTGTGCAATTTACTCCGCGCGAGTTGGCAGACTTTATGTTTGCTTACTTTAACATCATTATTCATGGTGGGGCTAAGCCATTTCTTGGTATGGGTGTAGCCTACCCCAGCCATACCCTGGCGCTGCCACTGGTGGGATGTATGGGGCGGGCCATTCTGCACATGCGTTAAATATTTTAACGCAATTAATTCAAAAAATGTATTACCGCCGTTAACGCAATAATTTTGACAGCATTAATATATATATATTATATATATATAGATAGATAGAGAGAGAGTGACTGTTTTCTAGCCTGAGTCTATTTCATTTATTGTTTTGGTTTTGTGTGATTTAATAAAAATGTTATAATTAAATACATTTGTTTATTTATTATATATATATATATATATATATATATATATATATTATTCATATATTTGAATATTATTTCACATTTCATTTGCAATGTTGAATGTTCAATAAGGGAATGAAAGGATGTACTTGAATTATTATTATATATTATCATTATGTCAGTGGTCTAAAATGGTCTTACAACGGTGCCGACAATATTATCGTTTATCGCAATAATTTCCAGGAAAATGTATCGTCCAACAAAATTAATGATCGTGACAGGCCTAGATGGAACAATTTCACACACAGATATAGGCTAGACCTATACAATTTATTTATTATGGTTTATAATTCAATGTCAAGACATTTATGTTATTGATTTCTGACGCACTTTCTAAATAATAAAAAGGGGGTTCATATGTATCTTACTGCATGTATTAATTTATGAAAAAGAAGTCATGTGCAATAATATAAAAAATTGAGGATGCAATGCATTGTTATGAATCGTGATATCGAATCGGTGACAGGATATTCGTAATCAAATCGTGAGACCAGTGAAGATGCACAGCCATAGTAACTATGCTACCTTTTTCTGCTCCATTGTATAGATTTAGGGAAAAGAGGACTCGCGTGAAACAGTATGATTGGAAATGCCATGTGACGAATGAGAGATTGCAGAAGATAAATCCAAACAGTGTTTACAGTGTGGTGCAGTGACCACATATTTGAGTAGGTCGACACAGAAGTTAGCATCTCCCTGGTTCCCCCAACAGAAAGAGCAATGGGATTTTGGAATATTACAGAAAATAAGATATGAGGCTAACAAATGTTTATGATACTTACACTTCACTTATTAACGCCACTTTGTGTATTTCGAAAGCAAATATACAAATGCTAGATGTTAAAAGTTGTAAGCTTGTGTTCACCACAGCACAGATCTTGCTTAAGACCCCATTTACACCCAAACATCAACGCATACGAAACGAACACGATATCAAAAAAGTATTCCGTTCACACGAGACCGCTCGGGAGCGCTGGAGACGCTGTAGTACATATGCCGGGCCTGTAAGTGGAGCATGTATTTCCGCACGAGGCCGCTCGGGAGTGCGTGAGACGCTGTAGTACATATGCCGGGCCTGTAAGTGGAGCTGTACTTCCGCACGAGGCCGCTCGGAGTGCGTGAGACGCTGTAGTACATATGCCGGGCCTGTAAGTGGAGCTGTACTTCCGCACGAGGCCGCTCGGAGTGCGTGAGACGCTGTAGTACATATGCCGGGCCTGTAAGTGGAGCTGTACTTCCGCACGAGGCCGCTCGGGAGTGCGTGAGACGCTGTAGTACATATGCCAGGCCTGTAAGTGGCGCTGTACTTCCACACGAGACCGCTCGGGAGCGCTGGAGACGCTGTAGTACATATGCCGGGCCTGTAAGTGGAGCTGTACTTCCGCACGAGGCCGCTCGGGAGCGCGTGAGACGCTGTAGTACATATGCCGGGCCTGTAAGTGGAGCTGTACTTCCGCACGAGGCCGCTCGGGAGTGCGTGAGACGCTGTAGTACATATGCCGGGCCTGTAAGTGTAGCTGTACTTCCGCACGAGGCCGCTCGGGAGCGCGTGAGACGCTGTAGTACATATGCCAGGCCTGTAAGTGGCGCTGTACTTCCGCACGAGACCGCTCGGGAGCGCTGGAGACGCTGTAGTACATATGCCGGGCCTGTAAGTGGCGCTGTACTTCCGCACGAGGCCGCTCGGGAGCGCGTGAGACGCTGTAGTACATATGCCAGGCCTGTAAGTGGCGCTGTACTTCCGCACGAGACCGCTCGGGAGTGCGTGAGACGCTGTAGTACATATGCCGGGCCTGTAAGTGTAGCTGTACTTCCGCACGAGGCCGCTCGGGAGCGCGTGAGACGCTGTAGTACATATGCCAGGCCTGTAAGTGGCGCTGTACTTCCGCACGAGACCGCTCGGGAGCGCTGGAGACGCTGTAGTACATATGCCGGGCCTGTAAGTGGCGCTGTACTTCCGCACGAGGCCGCTCGGGAGCGCGTGAGACGCTGTAGTACATATGCCAGGCCTGTAAGTGGCGCTGTACTTCCGCACGAGACCGCTCGGGAGCGCTGGAGACGCTGTAGTACATATGCCGGGCCTGTAAGTGGCGCTGTACTTCCGCCACAAAATACACCAAAATTAGCGAAGAAGACCCCCGAGCATGGTTGCCCTTCTGTTTATGCCCCGCGGTGGATTTAGCAACATGAAGTTCATGTAATTCTACATGTCCACTTGTTGCTGATGGTTGTGGTAGAGGTCAGGAGCTGTAGATTTTGCACTAACATCTGTAGCATGGTCAGTAGCCGTAGAAGTAGCTACTGACAGTAGCGTTCCGTTTGCAGATCTATCCACCTTGGGACCCGTTATCGTTTGCGGGGTCCGTTTCCGCGTTTCCGTTACGGCCTCATGTAAACGAACAGGCTATACGAAAGAGAAAAGTAGCGGATACAACCGTTTGCGTTCTCGTGTAAACAGCACATAAGGCATCTAACCTTCCGGGTTTTATGACAATTTAACAGTATTCACTGGAGGTTGTTTATCTGATGTTAGCAGGAGGGGGGACTGACCACTTTGCTCTCACTGTGACTGATCAGGTCCTTCAGCTGTTTGAGGGTGGCCAGCCTGCGGTCGCGGTCGTCCTCCCTGGAGACTCTGCGCAGGAGGTTGGCCAGCCGAGACTCCTCTGAGATAGTCATCCCTCTGTCTGCAACAACAACAACAACACAGCATGTCAACAACTCTGCAGGTTCATCCTCATTTTTATTCTGTCACATGAACCTTAACATCAGGAAATATCATTATAATCGCTAAAGGAAATACAAAGATATCGTTATCGGCTATGCAAGTGCACTGATCTTCAGATATGGTTCAATCCCCGCTGCAGTCAGCATTTGGCTGTGTCCCTGGGCAGACACCTCACCCCAAATACTGCAGCTCCTGTGGGGACTGCCCACAGTATGGAGACGCTTTGGGTAAACGCGTCTAACAAAGTGACATAATATAATGAACTAAAAAACACAAAGTAACTACACCGGATATTGCTCATTTCTCATGAGTAAATTCTAATGTCCATGACCTCGAGCACCACGGTAAAAAATCTTGGTGTTATTTTTGACATTTCAAGGACTGCCTACTTCCATCTACGGAATATTGCAAAAATCAGGCACATCCTAAATCACAACAATGCAGAAACACTAATCCATGCTTTTATCACCTCCAGGCTGGATTATTGCAATTCCCTTTTATCAGGCTGTCCAAATTCATCATTAAAGACCCTTCAATTCATACAAAATGCTGCAGCACGGGTTTTAACAGGAACAAAGAAGATGGACCGCATCACTCCTGTTTTAGCAGCATTGCACTGGCTACCAGTTAAATCCAGGATTGATTTTAAAATACTTGTACTAACATACAAAGCGCTAAATGGTCAGGGACCATCCTACCTACAGGATCTTTTAATCTCCTATTGCCCCTCTAGGGCATTAAGATTCCAGAGTGCAGGTCTGTTGGTGGTTCCCAGAGTCCACAAAAAAAGGTCAGGTGCTAGAGCTTTCGGCTACCAAGCCCCTGTCCTCTGGAATCAACTTCCAGTGACGATTAGGGAGGCAGACAGTGTCCACACATTTAAGAGTAGGTTAAAGACTTTCCTTTTCAGTACAGCGTACAGTTAAGACTGGTTTTAAACCCCCTTTTATACATCCTCATGGACCCTTGGTTTATGGAATTGTATTTATTGTACTCTAACTGTATTTGTGTCATCGTGTTATGTTCCTTTTTAAATTGGTATTTTCACATTGATCTTGTAAGATACGTTTGTTGTTTTTACATTGTCAATTGTGTTTGTTGACTTGTGAAGCCCTCTGAGCTGGCCCGGACTGGCCATCGGGAGGACCGGGAGGTTTCCCGAGGGCCTGGCCTGTTAAGTGGCCTGCTGGCCTGAGGATTTTTTATTTTTTATGTATGTATTGTGAACGCAACGCTGTGAAAATGTGGGTCTGACTCTGCCTCACAGAGGGTGACTGGCTGTCTACATGATGTGGCCTGCCGACATGGCCACTTTCATACAGATCATACACTAATGCCCTCGATTGGTCTCTGTGTGTAATTCAAGCTCGGGAGGGTGTGTATGTGTGGCGCGAGCGAGAGAGAGAGAGAAAGCGCGCGCACCGGTTACGTGTATTGTTGTTGTTAGCATCTGGTGCTAGCTAGCTGCGCTAACGGATATAATAAGCTGTCAACAAGGTGGAGGAGAGTCCTCTGCTGTCAGACTGAGAGACTGATAACTACAGCTCAAGTGAGGTAAAGGACTCTTGAGTTTTTAGATAGTTAACTTAGTCTAAGTTCTCAGTGGGTCTCAAATGGTTTGGTCACCATTTATGTAAACACATATTTCCATTTGAAGGGGGAGTGATTAGTAAAATATGCAAGAATAAAAAATAAAAAATGTTTAACTCGGTGAAAAAAGGTAAGATAAACTTTAAAAACTTGTTGAGAGCTAAAACTAGTCTTTGCTGGTGCCTCAAAGAGGAGCAGGGGCAGACGAGGGAGACAGGTGAGGCTGGTTCAGGAGCACAGACACACTCACAACTATAAATTAACCAAAAACAAATACATAAACAAGTTTCAATGTTTTTTCATATTGGATATGGTATGTTATTGGTTATGGCCATGTACTTATGATTTTATGATTATTTAAATGTATACAGTTCTGTTTCATATGGGTGTAGTCTCTTTTATTTCCCCCTCAAAGTGCACCAGATTGATAAGTCCAACATTTAAAAATATATATCTTACTGGGGGAATATGCCCCCGGACCCCCCCTAGAGGATTTGAGGTCCACCTCCACTTAAAATATGTTCACATGGATAGGTTCCAAAATAGATTTGCACTTTTTTTTTAAATAGTAACCCATGTCCATATGTTTATTCTGGGGTAGTAGATTTAAAGTTTAGGGCTATCACTATGGGCAGCAACGCTGTAAATATTGACAAATAAATCCAGGAAAATGGCACAAAAGAAAACTGGTAGTGGCCTGGCTGGGTGTATAATTCCCGGCCTGACTTATTGTCCCAGTCCGGCCCTGCCTCTGAGACAAATAGGATTTGTGATTTTGGGCTATATAAATAAACTTCAATTGAATTGAATTAATGTGGCCTTGATTGTTAACTTGGATTTTTATTAGGATTGCACAGATTGCAAATTTCATAGCAGATAGTGTTTTTTTAAGTTTTACAATTTGGCTTACTCTATTTTTCTTTGCAGTTAATTCCCTTTTTGTGCCAGTGAAACACATCACACTTACTTTGTACAAATTCCTGAAATTAACTTTTGCCTTCTCATTGAGAAGATTTAAAGTGGACCCATCATGCTATATTTGAACAATATATTGTAGGGCCATACCTATATAAAGTATATAAATATAGGTTTTTTTTCAAAATACCAAACAGATCATGCATTTTAGCCATGCCTCATTTCGCTCTATTTGCGCTTTCCAGGCCTGTTTTTGTAGGGGCTGATTCTGTGACGTAGCTTTAATGCAAATGAGCTGCAGCTGACCACGCCCCCCTGCAGGAGAGGGGAGCGTGCTCTGAGATCAGCTGCTAGGCTGTCAGAAGAGGGGAAGGAAAAGAGATCTCCGTCCTCCGTGTTTTATTCTTATATGATTATATAGAGTCATTATTCATTTGTTTTAAAGCTCAATAAATAACAAAGAAGACCTTTGACCGGCACTTTTCTAATTTTCTAAACCGGAGAGAATTACAGTGCTTGCCTCAACGGGGAGGGATTGCATTGAATTACAGTAGCAGGAGCAAACGCTTGCCTCGGGGAGGGAGAAAAAGAGCCACAGCGCAGAATAAACAGAAGGGCAACCATGGCAACCATGCGCGGGAAGTCTTCTTCACTGCTTTTGTGGCAGACTGCAGCGCCACTTACAGGCCTGGCATATGAACTACAGCGTCTCCAGCGCTTTCGAGCAGCAATGGCCGGCTGTGGCCCAACCTCTCATTCCCCTGATAGGTGGACAGTTGGCCATATAGGCGGAGCTCCTCGTTTCTGACGTCAGAGAATTTTCAAATCTGTATCAGTCTGTATCAGATCCGTTGCAGCCCCGTTTTTAGAGATTTGGGTATGGAGGAAAAGAGAGAGGGTTGGGTTTTCTGACACTTGGTGAGTTCCCTGACACACCGGGGACACATATTCATGTATAAAAGACGTACAAAAGTGCATTTTGCATGATAGGTCCCTTTTAAAGTATCAACCGTCAGTGGTGACTTTTTTTTGTCGATCAGTCTATTAAAGGTGGGGTAGGTAATTTTGGAGAAACCAGCTCGAGTGCACTGGAATTTGAAAATACACAGCCGGAAAAAATCTGCTACTTCCTTACAGAGCCCCTCCTCCAACACACACAAACGCGCACATGACCAATGAGGGCACGAGATAAGTTTGTGCACAGATGGACGGCTGACAGGCAGGTCGGCCATCCAGTCATTTTAGCCGGGCCGGCTCAGACGATTGGTCGTGCTTTTTACAGTACCACGGCTTCCACAGATGACATTTTTTTATGGATTTTTTGTCAAAGCACTTTCAATATTCATTGCTATCGGGATGTTAAGAACATTCCATGGAATATAACAAAAAGTGTATCTCGAGCCGGTTTCTCAAACTTACCTTTAATACCCATTTATTAAAATAAGAAAACTTAATGGCCTAATAAATATACAGAAGAATCTTTTAGTTTGTGAATTTTAGGTAAATGGAGAATAAAGATGAACGGAGACTGAGCGCTCACCTTTCAGGTCAACACACATGAAGTCAGCGGAGGCCAATCAAGTTACATTTGATCCCCCTCAGTCATTGTTCTAATCCTTCAAAATTAAAGACCAACTTGAGATATTGTCGGTCACGGTTCACAATCATTTCGGTTCGGTACGTACCTCGGTTTTTAGGTCACGGTTCGATACGTTTTCGGTACAGCAGAAAATATTGTCACAAAACATATATATTTTTTAATTATTATTCAACTGTGAATAATGTATTCACTCAAATAAATACAAAATATAATACAAATGAACATTAAGGTGCAGCATTTCGATGAACTGAAATAATCTGTATTTGAACTTTACTGTACTAGTAGTCACAAAATATAAACTATTAGTTTTGGGTTTTTAATTATTATTAAACTGTGAATATTCACTCAAATAAATACAAAATGTAATAAAATAAACATTAAGGTGCAGCATTTCGATGAACTGAAATGATCTGTACTAGTACTCACCTAAGCAGCCTGTTTGACATTAGGACTTGCTTGTCATTGTATTTTCATGTTTTTTTAAAGAAAGATGAACTTGTCCACATTGCTTGCCGAAAGGGCAGATCTGCTGGCACTAACAATGTCTCCTGCAGTGGAGAACACCCTCTCTCTAGGGACAGAGGTAGCAGATACAGCCAGGTAGCGCTTTGCTAACATGGCAACATAAGGATATTTGGTGTTTGTAATAGCTTTGGCTCGGTCTGAACTTGTTCGAGTGGTGGAGGCTTACATGCTAGTGAGAGTTGGGTTTGCGCTTCAGTCTTTTTTCTTTAGGTACCGGTGATATTCACGTGATGCCTTTTCAAATGAGTGTCCCCGACCCGAAGGGCTCATACCGAATATTTTCGGTACGGATACATATACCGTTACACCCCTATCGGTCATTAATTTAAAAAAAAAAAAAAATAGTTTATTAGCAGTCACATGGCACTGCTAGACATATAAACATCTTCCAGTGCCATTGGTGCATGTCACCTTATTTGCCCATGTGCAGATGAGACAAATGAAGCTTGAACGAGCTGATGCTGACGTATGGTGCATCGGTACATCACAGATTTTACATATGTTGGCAATTTGAGATTTACAGGGTTAGGGTTACTGTGGTACATTTGTTTTAGCTTGATAGAAAGCTGCAGCACAAACGGTCAAAATAAAATAAAATAACTGCAGTCTTTCAGTAAGATTAGCCTCAATATGCAGGAGTAGATGAACATATCTTAGGCCATCTGCAGCCCTTATCACTGAATCATATGTTAGAGCATCGATCTGTCAGAGAGCTTACCCTGCGATTTCCTCATGTCCTTTGAAGCTAAAGCACGGTTTCCATGCTGAAACGGAGTCAAATCTGTAGTCACGTCATTGGGCCTCAACTCTTGCCCCACCGACTTCCAACCAAATGTAGTATCACAGACACCCGGACCAGCTTCATATCCATCTGAGGGAAACAAGGGGGTTAGAACTGTTTATTACATAGGAAGCTAAAAAAGAAAAACAAGGTTAGAAGGATATTGAACTCAGGCCTCACCCTCGTCCTGGTATGCCTCTGCAGGAGCGTAGGCATCGCTGGGCACGGCGGGCTGGTCGGGGCAGCTGGGGGGCAACACGTCATACACCGCTGCTGAACCGAGCTCTCTGGACTTCACTCCGTCCTGGCTGGATGACACACTTTCAACTCTGAACACAAAGAGAGATGAGAAAGAGAAACCCTGTCACTGAAGTACTGGCATGGCTTCACAAAGGATTTCACTGCTAGGTCATCATCTAATCAATTTTTGTAATGACTTACTCCACAACTGAATAGGGGAGGAATCTGAGAATTTTACAAACACCTTACCAATACTGATTTCAGATCTCCATAACTTCATTCAGAATACATTCTGGATTTACAAGCTAAGGGGCGCCAGGCAGGTACCATATATATATATATATATATATATATATATATATATATATATATATATATATATATATATATATATATATATATATATATACATATATATATTATATTTATTTTTTTATATAATACACGGCGCTCGCGTCATCGCCACGGAGGAGCACACAGCCTCTGTGTGCGAGCGAAACAGAGAAAGCCCACCTATTTAATATAGTTGTAAAAAATAAAGTAAGAAATCATTCCAATGTGTACTATAGGACAGTAAAAAAAAAAAAGTTTAAAAAGGGGAGTGATTAGTAAATATGCATAAATAAAAAGAAAGAATGCTAACTAGATGTTTGGAGTATTGAAAAGTATACAGCTCCCTTTCATCTGAGTGTTGAGAGCCGTATCCATTAGGGGTGTAACGGTACACGTAACCGTACCGAAATTATTCGGTACGGGCCCTTCGGTTCGGTACAGGTGTGTACCGAAGTGTACCGAACGAATATAACGTTAAACGTAAAAAATTGAGAACGTGAATAACTTTTTGGAAGTAATCTCAGGTGCTGCGTCGCAGCATTCAGAGGAATTTGCTCACATTGGGTTCAACGCGTCATAGAGCGAGCAAATCATTTCATTGGATGAGAGGCATACTATGAGAGCTGGTCAGAGGGATGCGTTCAAATGTAGTCAGTAATTTGAGGAACTGTCAAAAATTAATGGCGAACGCAGATAAAGTTGAGCTCGAAAATCCTCCAGCATCATTGAAGTCTCCGGTTTGGGAACATTTTGGTTTCGCAGTTACGTACAAGGATGACGGACAAAGACAGGTGGACTGAACCAAAGCTGTTTGTCGGCATTGTTCAACTAAAATTGGTTACGCGGCTGGCAATACATCAAGCTTGCACACTCTTGAAAAGGCATCACCCGAACGTGAATATCACCGGTACCAAAAGAAAAAAGACTGAAGTGCAAACCCAACTCCCACTAGCATTTAAGCCTCCACCACTCGCAGAAAGATCAGACCGAGCCAAAGCTATTACAAACACCAAATATCCTTATGTTGCCATGTTAGCAAAGCGCTACCTGGCTGTATCTGCTACCTCTGTCCCTAGCGAGAGGGTTTTCTCCACATCAGGAGACATTGTTAGTGCCAGCAGATCTGCCCTTTCGGCAAGCAATGTGGACAAGTTCATTTTTCTTTAAAAAAACATGAAAATACAATGACAAGCAAGTCATAATGTCAAACAGGCTGCTTAGGTGCTAGTACAGTAGGCTACAGTTCAAATACAGATTATTTCAGTTCATCGAAATGCTGCACCTTAATGTTCATTTTATTATATTTTGTATTTATTTGAGTGAATATTCACAGTTTAATAATAATTAAAAACCCAAAACTAATAGTTTATGTTTTGTGAGTACTAGTACAGTAAAGTTCAAATACAGATTATTTCAGTTCATCGAAATGCTGCACCTTAATGTTTATTTTATTATATTTTGTATTTATTTGAGTGAATACATTATTCAGTTTAATAATAATAATAAAAAAATATATATATATGTTTTGTTTTGTGAAAAAAAATTCTGCTGTACCGAAAACGTACCGAACCGAACCGTGACCAAAAAACCGAGGTACGTACCGAACCGAAATGTTTGTGAACCGTTACACCCCTACTATCCATACATTCATGTTGTGCTCAAAGTCAGGGTATATGCAGGAATCCTGAAGTCAAATTTAATACCTTTTAAGACCTTTTTTAAGACCCTTTCCATACATTTTAAGACCTCATCGCAACTTCGAGTTCTAACCGTTTACATTGGCGACACACTTTACCTCACATTTACTATATTGATTGTAAGATAGCACAACTAAACAGAGTGCAGACAGACTACTGAAGCCTCCTCTCCACATGAACTTCAACCTCTCTGTGAAGGTCAGGTTTAATGCAGTATGCTGCATTGTTGCTTCTGTACTCTGTGCTCTTTCATTCCAGTAAAACTCCTCAGAAACCATTAGAAACCAGTATTTGACCAATAAACAAAACAATTGACAAAACTTTGAACTATGAAATATATTAAACTTTGGTGAGCTTCAGCGGGGTAATGCCATATAGGAGCTTCCTCACAAATACCCAGGGGTTAAATTGGGCTGGGGCTGTCCGGGGCTAAGCCCGGCACATAGGACGATGCTCTGACGTCATCACCCTCACACATTTGTCATATGTTTACAAAAAACGATATATATGTTAAGACTTTTCTCGTTCTTAATATAGACTATATTTAGGGTCGATATGTGTTGACCTTACTTTAAAATAGCAGATCTCTGTGACCGGATATAGTTTGGCTTAGACCCCGGCCCCACGAGGACGCATACAGTAAAACGCATACGCAAACGCAAAAAAGTCTTCCGCTCACACTAGTGCTGTAGCGACGCGTCGACTTCAAAATATCGTCGACGACATATTTCCGCGTCGACGCGTCGCTACACACACGTGGGTCACCCAAAGCAACAAGCAGTTCGCAATCGCACTTCAAACACAATGGAGACTGAAACGGCTACCACCTCCTCCTCACAGGATTGCGCACGAAGCCCCCAAACGAAAACATCTCGCCCTAGGTCTTCAAAAGCATGGGAATATTTTAAAGTTAGTCCAAAACGCAAAGATATTTATATATTTATATCTCACTGAGACTGCTGCATAGCCTAGCAGAAGCAGCAGCTAGCTGTGGTGGCTACCATTAGCAGCTAGCATTTGCTCTCCGATTTTTACATAAAAATGGAATTATGGATTATAAATTCAATCTTTTTTTTATACATAGACGTTAAAAACCTATGGATTAACCAATTCAGCCGCGTTTTTTCTCATTTGAATGCCATTGAACACGTCTTTTGATCAGATTGACAGCTACGGTGGTGAGACGATCTCCCTAGAAGCTCTGTGAAGGTACGTGTTGTGATGACTGTATTTGCTTCCCCTGTCGCGAGTCCGGATCACTCAGTGATGATACTATATACCTACATAATCTGTGGAGTCTCAGCTTTAATCGAATATATTGTATGTGCAGCTACGATAAGTAATAAGGGTACTTTTATCTTGAGTTCTGTGCCAATGTCCGTTAGCATTTTTCGCTCAGGGGTCATTTAGATGCTTCTTATGAGACTTGTGTTTTGTTTTGGTAAACATGGTTTGTATCGTCAATTAGCTGAGATTATTTCCGTTAATCTGGTATAACACATTAATAGGTTCTTAAATATTAAGATCCCCTGAGACACAGTATCGTGAAACATTTTTTTTTTACATTACGTTTTTTATGAATTGAACAACAGAAAAATAATCGTTCGATTAGTCGACTAATCGATCAAATAATCGCCCGATTAATCGTTTTCAAAATAATCGTTTCCCCCCAGCACTAGCTCACACGCATTCAATTCATTAACGTGTCCGTTCACACTAGACCGCTGGAAAGGCTGGAAACGCTGTGGTACATATGCCAGGCCTGTAAGTGGCGCTGCTGCCGCCACAAAATACACCAAAAGCAGCGAAGAAGACCTCGGAGCATGATTGTCATGGTTGTCCTTCTGTTTATTCTCCGCGGTGGACGGCGTGTTCTCCTGCTGTATATCTCTCAGGTAGTCCACCAGCAGATAAACCCCCCCCCCCCCCCACAGAGCGGAGCAAGGCAACGAAACTTAAAATAAGAAGCAGCATTTTATGGCACGCTATGCATGGGGCCACCTTGAGGGGGTTTCCCGACATGTTGTTTCAGTAAATTAAAGGGTGTTTCATGTTGTCGTAGCTGTGGACCTTCTTAATACCTTGGAAAATGCTGTTTAATACTTTTTAATAGCCTTAATTTTCGCTAAATTGATTTATCAACTTTTAATACTTTTTAAGACCCCGCGGACACCCTGAAAGTGCACCAGATTGATGCATTTAACTTCAACATTTAAAAAATCATCTTCCCGGGGGAGCATGCCCCCGGACCCCCTAGAGGAGGTGAGGAACCCCCCAAATAAAGCAGGTTAAAATAATTAAATTGCATACATTTTATTTTGATTGTTTGAGGATGTGTATTATTTGTGTTACTGTATGTTCAATAAAGGTGATTTAGCTAAATACACCTGTAGAGCCTCAAGAGCCTTTCTTGTGCTGGCAGACACATAGAAACATATTGGCTGGGCGCACTTCGCACGCACTACATTTTGCTGGGCCCGCGTGCCTTAGCACCGCTGCTATGACTCCATCCTAGGGGAAACACTGGCATGTTAAAGTCTTCTGCCTGTATTCGAAGTGAAAGTCCCCTTTTCACACCATCGCGCTCTGCAGCGCTGTAACTAACAGTTTCCTTAAAGCACTGGAAAATAAGCATTCTGCTGCAATACTACCAACAGAGGAGCCATTACTCATTAGAACATTGTACTGGTGCACAGCTTTTAAATTATTATTTATCAAAGGGTTTTCACCCAGTCATAGTTTTCTGGAAGTCCGTACAGTTCAGTATGAGGGTATTCCCTACCATTACTGTAACACTTTTTTCTGATGACAAATATGCTTATCTGGAAAGAAATTAAACAGAATCTGAGAAAAACCCAATTTCATATAAGACGCTACATCTTCCTAAACAAGGTTTTCCCACATCACTCGTTCAAATGTTTTGTGAATATTTTCTAGAAAATGTGGTTGTTCCTGCCTGCTCACTGCCTCTGATCACTGCCTCTGATCACTGCCTCTGATCACTGCCTGCTCACTGCCTCTGATCACTGCCTCTGCTCACTGCCTGCTCACTGCCTCTGATCACTGCCTCTGATCACTGCCTCTGATCACTGCCTCTGATCACTGCCTCTGATCACTGCCTGCTCACTGCCTCTGATCACTGCCTGCTCACTGCCTCTGATCACTGCCTCTGCTCACTGCCTGCTCACTGCCTCTGATCACTGCCTCTGATCACTGCCTCTGATCACTGCCTCTGATCACTGCCTCTGATCACTGCCTCTGCTCACTGCCTCTGATCACTGCCTGCTCACTGCCTCTGATCACTGCCTCTGATCACTGCCTGCTCACTGCCTCTGATCACTGCCTGCTCACTGCCTCTGATCACTGCCTCTGATCACTGCCTGCTCACTGCCTGATCACTGCCTGCTCACTGCCTCTGATCACTGCCTCTGATCACTGCCTGCTCACTGCCTCTGATCACTGCCTGCTCACTGCCTCTGATCACTGCCTCTGATCACTGCCTCTGATCACTGCCTGCTCACTGCCTGATCACTGCCTCTGATCACTGCCTCTGATCACTGCCTGCTCACTGCCTGATCACTGCCTGCTCACTGCCTCTGATCACTGCCTCTGATCACTGCCTGCTCACTGCCTGATCACTGCCTGCTCACTGCCTCTGATCACTGCCTCTGATCACTGCCTGCTCACTGCCTCTGATCACTGCCTGATCACTGCCTCTGATCACTGCCTGCTCACTGCCTGCTCACTGCCTCTGATCACTGCCTGATCACTGCCTCTGATCACTGCCTGATCACTGCCTCTGATCACTGCCTCTGATCACTGCCTGCTCACTGCCTCTGATCACTGCCTGCTCACTGCCTGATCACTGCCTGATCACTGCCTGATCACTGCCTGATCACTGCCTCTGCTCACTGCCTGCTCACTGCCTCTGATCACTGCCTCTGATCACTGCCTGCTCACTGCCTCTGATCACTGCCTGCTCACTGCCTGATCACTGCCTGCTCACTGCCTCTGCTCACTGCCTCTGATCACTGCCTGATCACTGCCTCTGATCACTGCCTGCTCACTGCCTCTGATCACTGCCTGCTCACTGCCTCTGATCACTGCCTGCTCACTGCCTGATCACTGCCTGCTCACTGCCTCTGATCACTGCCTGCTCACTGCCTCTGATCACTGCCTCTGATCACTGCCTCTGATCACTGCCTCTGATCACTGCCTCTGATCACTGCCTCTGATCACTGCCTCTGATCACTGCCTGATCACTGCCTCTGATCACTGCCTGCTCACTGCCTGATCACTGCCTCTGATCACTGCCTCTACTCACTGCCTGATCACTGCCTCTGATCACTGCCTCTGATCACTGCCTCTGATCACTGCCTCTGATCACTGCCTCTGATCACTGCCTCTACTCACTGCCTGATCACTGCCTCTGATCACTGCCTCTGATCACTGCCTCTGATCACTGCCTGATCACTGCCTCTGATCACTGCCTCTGATCACTGCCTGATCACTGCCTGATCACTGCCTGCTCACTGCCTCTGATCACTGCCTGATCACTGCCTCTGATCACTGCCTGATCACTGCCTCTGATCACTGCCTGATCACTGCCTCTGATCACTGCCTCTACTCACTGCCTGATCACTGCCTCTGATCACTGCCTCTGATCACTGCCTGATCACTGCCTCTGATCACTGCCTCTGATCACTGCCTGATCACTGCCTCTGATCACTGCCTGATCACTGCCTGATCACTGCCTCTGATCACTGCCTGATCACTGCCTGATCACTGCCTGCTCACTGCCTCTGATCACTGCCTGATCACTGCCTCTGATCACTGCCTGATCACTGCCTCTGATCACCTGCCTCTACTCACTGCCTGATCACTGCCTCTGATCACTGCCTCTGATCACTGCCTGATCACTGCCTCTGATCACTGCCTCTGATCACTGCCTGATCACTGCCTGCTCACTGCCTCTGATCACTGCCTCTGCTCACTGCCTCTGATCACTGCCTCTGCTCACTGCCTCTGATCACTGCCTCTGCTCACTGCCTCTGATCACTGCCTCTGATCACTGCCTGATCACTGCCTGATCACTGCCTGATCACTGCCTCTGATCACTGCCTGATCACTGCCTCTGATCACTGCCTCTGATCACTGCCTCTGCTCACTGCCTCTGATCACTGCCTGATCACTGCCTCTGATCACTGCCTGCTCACTGCCTGATCACTGCCTCTGATCACTGCCTCTACTCACTGCCTGATCACTGCCTCTGATCACTGCCTCTGATCACTGCCTCTGATCACTGCCTCTGATCACTGCCTCTACTCACTGCCTGATCACTGCCTCTGATCACTGCCTCTGATCACTGCCTCTGATCACTGCCTCTGATCACTGCCTGATCACTGCCTGATCACTGCCTCTGATCACTGCCTCTGATCACTGCCTGATCACTGCCTGATCACTGCCTGCTCACTGCCTCTGATCACTGCCTGATCACTGCCTCTGATCACTGCCTGATCACTGCCTCTGATCACTGCCTCTACTCACTGCCTGATCACTGCCTCTGATCACTGCCTCTGATCACTGCCTGATCACTGCCTCTGATCACTGCCTCTGATCACTGCCTGATCACTGCCTGATCACTGCCTGCTCACTGCCTCTGATCACTGCCTCTGCTCACTGCCTCTGATCACTGCCTCTGCTCACTGCCTCTGATCACTGCCTCTGCTCACTGCCTCTGATCACTGCCTGATCACTGCCTGATCACTGCCTGATCACTGCCTGATCACTGCCTCTGATCACTGCCTCTGATCACTGCCTCTGATCACTGCCTCTGATCACTGCCTCTGATCACTGCCTGATCACTGCCTCTGCTCACTGCCTCTGCTCACTGCCTCTGATCACTGCCTGATCACTGCCTCTGATCACTGCCTCTGATCACTGCCTCTGATCACTGCCTGATCACTGCCTGATCACTGCCTCTGCTCACTGCCTGATCACTGCCTCTGCTCACTGCCTCTGCTCACTGCCTGATCACTGCCTCTGCTCACTGCCTGATCACTGCCTCTGATCACTGCCTCTGATCACTGCCTGATCACTGCCTCTGATCACTGCCTCTGATCACTGCCTGCTCACTGCCTGCTCACTGCCTCTGATCACTGCCTGATCACTGCCTCTGATCACTGCCTCTGATCACTGCCTGCTCACTGCCTCTGATCACTGCCTCTGATCACTGCCTCTGCTCACTGCCTCTGATCATTGCCTCTGCTCACTGCCTCTGATCACTGCCTCTGATCACTGCCTCTGCTCACTGCCTGCTCACTGCCTCTGCTCACTGCCTCTGATCACTGCCTCTGCTCACTGAACTGAAAGTGAAAGCAGCCGATGCCACATCCTCAGTGGATTGTGACTGAAGTCATTAGAACTGATAGAATCTAAACTACACAGCAGGGAAATCTCAACTATAAAATGGCATGTTTCTGTTTTATAAATTCAGCAAATTACTGATGTTTTGTTTTGTTTGCCTGACAAACGGCTACAGTATCAGAAAGCGTAAACATTCAGCGTCCAAAAGTCAAAACAGGAAACACTTATCTCCCAACAAATCATAAAAGCAACCATATGGCATCAAACGTCTTAGCTTATATTGTTCCAGTAAAAAACGACCCAACACAAATCTATTGAACACGTGCTCTTGCTTTTATTTGCTTTCAGTGGTCTATTGTATTTATTATATGGCTGTTTTTTTTTATTTTAATTATTACGTTTATTCTGGTTTGTTTTGTGTTTGTATCTTTTATTTTAAATGTATTTATTTGATGTTGTGTGAGCTTATCTCTCTGTACAGCACTTTGGTCTGAAAGTTTTAAAGTGCTATATAAATAAAGTTGGATTGAATTGGACCTCATAATTGTGTAACCAAATGTTCAAGTACCAAGAGTAAACAATGCATGTGGCGCACAGTAGCTGCTTGTTGGTATTACGGTTACAATTATGCATCTAACCACAAGTTCTGGCATTGTGTTAAACAGTGGTCCTAAGGTTTAGGCCCTTGGTCAAAACTTTTTACAAATGCAAGGTTTATACGGGGCCCGGGTAAAAATGATTTATGTTGCCTGTATCTGCATTATGCAGTTCTTTAGGTAATAATTTGTGAAACTTTAGTTCCACTATAAATTGTTTGAGAATGTGTGCACTGTAAGCACAATGTAATCTCAAAACACCTAGGTCATATCAATAGATCTTTCCCAATAGCCTATGTGTCAATGGGGCCCCAGATTTGGTAACGATGCAGGAAAACAAGAATTTGGGCCAAAGAAATGTGTAATTAATTCAATTTAGACACACTAATAGTAGTCATAAAGTGAACATGGGGCATTGAGGGCCAATGAGCGACAGGGGCCCCTGCTGCAGTCACCCCGCTAAAAACACATGATGTTACAGATGTCGTGAGGCACGTTTACACATGTGATGCTAACTCAGAAGCCTAATGCTTCAACCAGTCATTTATTGTCAGCTTAAAGGCTGACGGAGCAGTTTTAATTACACCGTGTATACATATATCCGGAAGTTCTGAAGGAAGTTGATAACATTGCATTAGGGTGGCGTTTTCCCTGGCTAAGGGTTAGCCAGCGCCAACAGTATCGTGATGATGCTAACTAGCTACACTAACACAGCTCATTAAGAATAAGTATCACCTTGAGGTTGATTCATAAATTAATATTGGGTTATCATTGCGGTATATGAGACTTCATTTTTGCCAACATGTCAATTATGTCAATTAAGTGAGTTAGCAGCATGTAGCTAATCAATGCTAAGCTAGCTTTAGCGCCGGGCTCAACAGCTTGCAGCGTGTTGTGCTATTGTGACAATACAGAGGTTAAACAGACATTTAGACAACGGTGAGCCTTTAATGCTTTAGCCCAGAGACACCCAGTATTTCCATCCCATTACTCAATTGAGCAACACAGCATAGGCCCATAAGGTCCCCGCTGTATTGTAGCTAGCTTCCTCCGGAGGTGAGCACCAACCTGGGCTGCCAGTCACTCCAGTGTGGCTGCAGTCTGTGGGCAGCGCCGCTGAGCCGAGACCCCGGGGCTTTGCGGCTCATTACCTTTCAGAGAGCTGCATGACCCGCCGGCCGCGGTGACCGTGGAGCTCCTCAGGGTTACTTTGCTCTAGTATGTCTTTTCAAGTCTCTAAAATCGGTTAGCAACTCGTCGTTATGGCTAGCTTATGGTAGTGTTGTTTGCTCTTCTTCTCTGCGATGTTACGGCAGTGGACCGCTGCATTACTGCCATCTTATGGAGGTAACGGTTGTTAGCCTCCAGCCTCTTATCAGACCTATTCCTGTGAGGGGATCAAATCAAGGTTTTGCCTTGTCCACTTTCACCATTCGACTGTTTGCCCAAATCCTCTAATTCCTTGTATCCAGTGGTGGAATGTAACTAAGTACATCTACTCAAGTGCTGTACTTTTATATATAGTTTAGGGGATGTGCATTTGTTACAGTGAGAAAAGAGCCAAAGACAGCTTAATATGAACTAAGAAGCATGCATAAAAATAAAAATAAATACAAAGATGACACAATTTACAAATTAGAGGTGGTAGAAGTACTCAAATATTGTACTTAAGTAAAAGTAGAAGTACCAGAATGTAGGAATACTCTGTTACAAGTAAAAGTCCTGCATTCAAAATGTGTCTTAAGGAAAAGAACAAAAGTATTAGCATCCAAATGTACTTAAAGTACCAAAAGTAAAACTACTCATTATGTAGTTTAGCCCATTTCACAATCATATAGCCTATTATATGTTTTGACATTAATGTGTTTATCAAGCTGGTAAAGATGGAACACATGTTAATGACTTCATTTACTGCAGGGTAGAGTGTGAATTTAATCCAGGTGTAACCAAAGTCTTGATCATATTTACTGATTTGAAAAGTAACTAAAGGTACTACATAAATGTAGTGGAGTAAAAGTACAATTTACCTTTGAATTGTAGTGGGGTAGAAGTACAAAGTAGCAAATAATTTAAATACTCAAGTCAAGTATAAGTACCTCAAAATTGAACTTAAATACAGTACTTGAGTAACATG